>NW_026623537.1:855496-930507 GCF_030028575.1 Malurus melanocephalus
ATAAATTTCAAGCAGTGAGATGTCCTGACAAAACAGGGCTCAGCAAGCAGGGGCTGGTTTTCAGTAGCCTCTGCATGTCTGGTGYACACGCTATGCACTCCTATACAAACAGCCTCTGCACAAAGTCACTTAAGTCACTTTTTCCCAGTGCAGCAATGCCACGTTTTTGCTACATTGCTTATTTGCCACTTGCTATTTCATTTGTCCGAGTCACCTCTGAGACACAGGTCAAGAAGCTGCAGGCTGGGATCAACTTTGGCCAGCGTTTCCTCTGCTCCCTGTTTGTGAATATTGAAGTGGCTGCACATCAGTGCCTTTTAGGATTGCCCCCCAGGCTGGSGCCGCAAGAAGGTGTTTTATTTTTTCTCAAGTCAGCCCAGCCGCTGTGCGCAGCACGCTGCCATCCCGCAGCGCTTTTGAAAAGATGCTGTCTCTCTCTGCTGCAGCTGCTTGTCCTCGCTTTTGTGTTTCCTTAGCCTGCCATCGTGATTCTTGCCACCCCATTCACGGGCTTGTCAGACGTCACCTTTTAAATAACAGGCGTACCCTTGAGACAGCGCTGACAGATGCTCTCTGCCTCCAAGCTGCCTTTTGTGCGGGGCTTAGCGAGCGAAAGCTAAGCGAAACTGTGACCGGAGCAGCGAGCGACGTGCTTGGGACACAGAGCCGTGACCTCTCTGACAAAGCATCCCCCGGGCTTTGCACTATCAATAAAACTCGAGCTTTTGTTGCTGGCAAGGGCCCTGTGGTACGGCACCTCTAATCCTGCTAAGCTGCCGCTGCACAGATGAGAGAGAAGGGAGGAAGAAAGGTCCCTCTGAGGTTAAGACAGAAGATCCCACTGGATCTGCGGTGATGAAAGATTCAGCCTTGCAGCTTGTAACTTCTCATCCTGCAGTGTCGGCAGAAGCCAGCTCGCTCACGGTGARAGGTTGGGCTTTCTAAAGCTGGAGAGCAGAAGCGGCTGCACAGCTGGGTTGCTAGGGTGYGGAAGGCACGAAAAGTGATGTTGTTGCACACTGTACATAAAGACATCTTAATTTCTGACGCATCAACACTCTTCCTGCCTCCCTTTAAGCCTTCTCCTCCTCTTCTATACCTTAGGGTGAAGCAATCGGCCCACGGGTGAGAGGTGTGTAAGCAGTGATCGATGGGCCCCCAGGGTCACTCCGAGCTGTCCCACCMCCGCCCGTCACAGCTCGGGGCTCAACGGGGGATTTCCAGCCAGCATCGGCAGTAAGGGCAAAAACTCGGGAAAAGCAGGAAGGAACACATTGAAATCGCTGTGTATTTAAATAAATAGCAGCTCTGTGTCCATTGCAAAGACAGTGAGTGCCCCCCTGCCTGGGGCTGTGCAGCCCTGAGGGTGATCCACACAGTCCTAAATCAGCTGAGTGCAACTGGATTGCACAAAGATTGTTAGAGGAATAAGCCAAAGAGCTCTCAGGATAAAGAGCGGCCCTTCTTTGCACATTTTGAAATAAAAGGAGACTGAAAGGAAAACATGCTTTCTGATTTTCCTCACAGCATTCTCCTGGAGAAGCTGGAAGCCCATGGCTTCGGCTGGTGCACTTTTTAATGGTCCAGGTTGGACATCAGGAAGAATTTCTTCACTGCAAGGGTGGTTAAGGATCACAGGCTCGCTCAGGGAAGTGATGAAGTCACCATCACTGGAGGTGTCCAAGAAATGACTGGATGTGGTACTCAGAGCTGTGGTTTAGTTGGGATGGAGGTGCCTAGTGAAAGGCTGGACTTGATCTTGGAGGTCTTTTGGAGGTCTTAATGATTCTCCATAGTGAATGTGGGTCCCTAGGAGGGGCTGAGCTGCACGGTCAGGAGCTGGTAACCTGTTAATTAGTGCARGAGCATCATTAACGGGGACAATGATTCCAATTTCCTATTGGAAAAGGTGGTGATGTCATTGATACCAGCTGACATGATTTAATGGAAAAATAGACCTTTTCTAATGAGCCTAATAGTCTTTTTATGAGGGAGTTACGTTGGTGAAATAGATTTGTAAGTTAATATGATGTGCTATCAATATTTGGCTTAAAGTGTCATAAAATCCATACTGAATGGACTGAAAGTGGCTAAATGAGACATTTTGAAGTGGTTTTAGTATTGAGAAAGCATCAGGGAACAGCYATATGTTGACTTGGTTTGTGGTCCAGTGTTATTCATATGTGTCTTAGTGATTAGCAGGAAATGTTTGAGGGGCTGTTAATCAAAATGGGGGAATGAAACAGATTTGGGAAATTGGAAGACAAGTTACTCAAACAATGGGTTTTCTGTGGTGTGATGCACATAAACAAGAACAATAGACAGACACAAAAAAAAACCCAAAAAAACAAAAAACAAACAGAAGACCCACAAAAAAAACCAAAAAAACACCCAACCACTGATTTCATTAGGAAATCCAAACCAGGAGAGGAAAAAAAAAACATCCATTTGGCCAAAAAAAATCTTCCTTTGACAGAAGATGCAATATTTTCTTCCCAGTAGTAACAGAAGTAGGCAGCCCAAAACGTTGGGGTTGAAGCAAAGAAAAACCCAACAACTCCCTCCAAACGAAATTACAGAAGTCCACTGATATTGCAGCTGCATAAATTAWTAGGAAACACCTGAAAGTATGGGAAAGCGGTGTGGGTTGCATGTTTGGGTGTAGGAATTGCATGAAGCTGGAACTTCTGACGGACATGCCAATGTGTCCAGAGCATCATTTCGGAGAAGAGCAGGCTCACCAAGCAGCTACGACAGCAAATTGAAGACGATTCMCCTTTAAGGGTTCAGTTTTGGCCTTGTGCACGCAAAGCAGAAAGAGGAGTGGGTYAGCCTGGGGGAATGCTTGGGAAAAATTCCATGTGAGCGGGGGATTGGCCACACAGCAGGTGGTGACTCATGGCTGCCGTCAGGGCTGGTCCAAGAGGGAATGTCCTCTCCTCAAGGGCCACCCCTGGGCSCTGGCTGGGAGTGTCACGGCTGCAGTCACGCCTGGAGTCACRCGGAGCCATGGGAAAGGACAGCTCCCTCAGACTGCGCTGGGGGACAGCGTTTCTGGGAATCCCAGCKCTGGCTGGGGGACCCTGTGGGGACAAGAGTGGCCTCTCCATGTGGCCTCTCCATGTGTCCCTTAGGGAGGTCAGGCTGCAGTCATTGCCCTGGGACAGGAAATGTGGCTGCACGCAGTGTCAGGCACAGACATGTGCTGAGTTCATCCATCCAAACCCAGAGCCCAATGGCCCTTCCAGGCTCACCCTGGGGCTTTGGGGACCAGTGCCACCCTGGGGCCTTGGCCACCGGTACCACCCAGGCTGGTGCTCCTCAGCTGTGTGGGAGCCGCTCCAGTTCCTCACCAGTGCTGTGTGCCGGATTTGTACTGGATGTGAATGCCTGTGGGAAAGGTGTGCAGTGCCCTGCACCCAGGCATTTGCTCTCCCGATCCCAAGGAGCCCGTCAGGCCCTGTGAGATGTGAGGGAAGAGGAGGAAGACCGGGGCCCTCAGCCTCTGCAGGGCAGGTTGAGGAAGGCAGCCATGGCAGGACAGGCCCTGGCCCAGCAGCACGCCTCGCAGCTCCCACATCCTGCCCTCTCTCTCCCAGTGACGCAAAGCAGCAGCATCCCACTCACTGTCATCCCACGGGATGGGATGGAATGGGATGGGAAGGGACCGAGGTGCAGGACAGCAGCCTGTGGTAGGCCAGCTCTGGGCAATGGCCAGGGAAGCAGCAGCGCTCCTCGTGCTCRCAGCCTCCTCCCCCGGGCTGCCTCAGGGACGCATCCCACGCTGGCTCGTGTGCGGGGGTGAGCACACGCGTGTGACGTTCTTCCCYGGCTGCGGTGGGAGGGAAAGCTCCGATTCACAGCCTGGTCTGCAGCAGCTCGGGACRCAGCGGGGATGAGGGGGCGAGGGGCCAGGGATGCCACAGCGGGTACCACTGGCATTTATGACCATTCTGGCACCGCACAGCCAAGGSATGGCCCAGCCCCAGCCCAGCATCCCAGCCCATCCTCACTGCTGAGCTCTCCATGGGCTGGTGAAGCCAGCCAGGGATGGTGTGCTGGGTGTAAAACATGGTGTGAGCTGCTGCCGGCAGGGAGGAGGAGGAGATTTTGGTGTTGGCACAGCACAGCCTGTACCCTGGGAGGAGAGGCCTGCCCAGGGTGGTGAGAGGTGGAAGGGGATACTTTAGATTGGACACCAGCTGGAGCAGCTGAGAGGATATTAAACTGCAACAGCTGGGGAACACAGCTTAGAGGGAAAACAGTGTGGGAGCCCAGACTCCTCGCATGGGGCCAGGCTGAAGCGGGCAGTGTTAATGAAAAAGGGAAATTTCAGCTGCAGCAGTTCTAGGAGTCTGCATGGCCAGTCCAGGGAGGATGGTCTTAATTGCCAAGCCCTTTAGGCTGGTGGCTGTGATGGCAGTGCCAGAAACTCCTGATCACAGCCTGCTCACACAGAGGCTGGGGAATGCAGAAGGTGACCTGATGCTGACAGCACCAGCATCTGAGTGTCATAGGAACGACACATCAAACCCACAGAGAAGTGTGGCATCCCTCAATCTGGCTGTACAACAGTTTCCAGACAAAGTGCAGAATTTTGTGCTCTGCACAGAAGTTTCTTGCCCTGGCAAGCAGCCTTTGGGACTTTCCTGAGCCAGGTGGTTGGACTCGGGCTGCCAGGGAGAGGGACAGGTTTAGAGCTTGCTGACACCTTGATCRTGTTGAACTGCTTGAGTCAAAGTGCTGCTTTTACACATGAGCAGCAGTGACATTGCCCATGTTCGATATTAAAATTAAATTAATTAGATATTTAACATAGAGTAGCCATTTTGCACATAGTTAGCTAAGTTTTTCCTGTTGGCCATGTTCTGCCCTTTGACTTCTCCCCAAACAGAAGACAAACCAGACACCTTTGGCACCAGCTCTGCCTGTGCTCAGTTGCTTCCTAAAGATCCACCCAAGCACTGTGAACTCACCAGCATTACAAGACAAGGGGACTCACTCAGTTAAAGTTCTACACTGCCCGAGCTGGAGCTGATTTTTAGTCCAAAAAACACAAGACTTGCAGGCACGTGTCCTCAGGTTTGACAGCAGGACAGTCATGCTCTTACAAAAACGTTTCACAGTCAATTAGAGCACTACCTTTCAACACATTAATGATCTGAGAGGATGCAGTAGCCTAGGCAGGTAAACCCAGCTGGCATTTGGACTCCCTGTGCTGCTGGCTGTAGGCTCTAGAGATACAGGAGGGAAAAGCTCATCCTGCAACCTCTGCAGATCATGAGCAAAGCACTGAAAGGTTCCTGGGAGAGGGGAGTGTGGGCAGGCAGCCTGCTGCTAATCAGAGGCTCCTTTACTTCCCAGCGGGAGCAGGGCTGGAAAGGCAGCAGTCCATATGCACGGCCGTCTGCCCAGAGCCTTCCCCTCTTTGAKAACGATGGTACAGGCTGTGCTGAGCTGCAGCTCGATAAATATCAGCCAATTCTCTCTCTCCAGAGGGGCAGCTGCCTCCTGCACCTTSCAAGGGCTGAGGACAAGTGGTGTAGCTGAAGTCGTTCTGTTCTCCTTGGGACTACAGCAGAGCTGAGGCAGGGCAGCGTTTGGTCACCACCGAACCCCCACAGGTGTCTCATGGGCTCATTCTTTAGCAMAAAGTACCCTCAGAACTGCTTCTAAATCTTCTCTGAGCAGGCACACTTAAGCCTTTTATTTTAATTAACYACCTTTCCTTGGGGATTCTAGAGTCCCGAGGTCTGGCTTTTGATTTTGCAAATGCAAATGGAGTAGTAAGGTATTGCAGTGATACCCATAACTAAGGCAGATGTGTTGCCAACCTCTTAAATTCCTTTTTTTCCACGCAGTTATATGAGCTGTCCCCAAATCTGTGTGCTGAGACATGCACATTTTATATTCCAAAAGTGATATGCACCCCCCAGAGCTTTTGTTGCAGCCTCACCAAAAAYATATATTCACATGACTCTAGAATAAAACAGGAAAGTCTCATCTGCCTGGGTAGTTCCCCGGTGAATTTACATTCCTCTTTCCTTGAGAGGTCTATTTTCTGCCTTTGTTGGGATTACTGTAACCTTTTCTGTTTGAAATTCTTGTCCTTTTCTTGATCCAGGCTACTTTAAATAGAAGAGGAAAGGAAATTAACAGAGGAACCAACAAAGCCCATCTCTCTTCTCAGAATTGATTCCCTGACCTTTTTCACTGTCTGTGTCCCCCCCCAGAAAATCTGCTTTTCATCTGCACCGTTCCAACCTCCCGCAACAGAGGAAGTCCCCGAAGCTTTTTCAGCCTCTTTTAAAAGAATCCACCTCTGCAGGCAGACACCAAGCTTCGTTTCTGGTAAGGTTTTCAATCTCTCTCACCCCTTTGTCTGCGTTTATACGTCACCCCCTTCCTCCTGGGTGGGCAGAAAGGGGACGGGTGCTGCTGCTGTGCTGACTCCTGACTGGGTCACCCAGTGCTGCTGRGCTGTCTGGGCTAGGCTATAAAACSGAGCCAAGGCAGCGCAGCTGGCTCACACAGCAGCCCGGGTTCCGCAGTCGGCTCAGGACCCGTGCGCAGCCTCTGCCGCCTCCCGCGCCGCTGTTTTTTCCTGGAATACTGATCCGACCCCGGCAGCAAGATGTGCAAGGGACTCGCTGCKCTGCCAGCCACTTGCTTAAAAAGGTACTGTTTATTTGGGAGCATCTGGTAATGGTCTGCTTAGCCCGGAGATAGGCTGATGCATTGCGCTTTGTGTCCCAGGCAGGAGGACAGATTTGGCTCTGATTATTTTGTGAGATTAGACACAAATGATTGCTTACAGGCTTTTGTTTTGGGGTTGTTGTTTTTTTTTTTTTTTTCTTTTCAGTAGAAGCAGAATTGCAGAAAGGTTTTGTACTGAGGTGTGGGAACTCTAAAGCCTTCCTTCCCGTCATCAAAACAAGCAGCTTTTAGCATTGCGATATTTTGATATTCCTGTCAGCTGCTTCTGCTGCAACCTTTGCACCCCTTTTCTCCTTCGACTCCTCTCTCTGCTGAATTTTCTTGATGCTTTTGAAGGGGAAGCAAGGCACACTGGATAAAAATTAAGGATAATCCCCCAAAAGGCGTTCCAAATGCAGAAACCCAGCCTGGCAGGACTGGGACCCGCAGGCAGGGATGTGGGGCACCGTGGGTCTGGATGCGACCCCAGCGGGTGTGGGGTCAGCCYGAGCTCCCTGGGTGATGGTGAGGGGCCAGGTCAGGCTGTGCTCGGGGTCACAGTGCTGTGGGGCTGCTGTGGGGCTGATCACACTCCTGCTGGGTGGTGCAAAACAGAACGGGCTGAGCTGCAGCTCTGCCACGGGTGCAGGGTCTGGCTGCACCCCGGTGTGTGGGATCAGCAGAGCAGAGCCTGCACAGCCCCAAACGTGCTCTCAGCAGCATGGCCGGCCCCACAGCCCAGCATGAGGGGTCTCTACGCCTGAGGTTGTTACCCCCTTCCAGGTGCTCTGGGGCCTGGAGACTCAGAAGGGAAGCACAATGTTCCTTTCTCGTCCAGCCCCTCCAAACTTGTGCGGGTCTCTAATGGTGCAGGGCTGCCCTTCTGCCCGCTCGTGCCTTCAGCAGCGCTCCTGAGGCTGCTCCCCAGCAGCTGTGCARTGGGGTGGGAAAATGCAAACAGAGACTCAACTGGCTCCGGTCTGRAGCATAAAGCTTCCTGCTCACTGCTGGATTTGAAAACAAGTGTTGAAAATGCAAGGAGAAAGTGTTGACGGTTCGAGTTTGCAAGAACATTTGATGAGGATTAAAAAAAAATTGAAAAAAATGCAAGGAAAAATAGTTCACATCTTTCAACCACATCTGTCTAGGATTCCCAACAAAATACTGTCTCCAGAAAGCTGTGGGACTCGCTGCAAGCAGCAGTGTCTTGTTTCCTCCTGCTGCCACCCTCCTGCAGATCGGAGCAGTCTCCTTCTCCCGGGCAAGGAGCACAGCAGCACCAGGCAGCCCAGAGCCCCCGTGTGTGCCTGGGCAGCGCCTGGATGTCGGTGTTAGCCACAGGCAACCTGCTCTAACGCAGTTGTGAGCTCCCTGTGCTCTTCCCGGGTGCTGGAGCTGCGAAGGGAACATTTCTGAGGCAAGCAGCGAGATAAGGCATGGCCAGGACGCCTGACAGGKTGCTGGGAGGCTGAGCAGCCCCCGAGCTCAGCCCTGTGGCACAGCCTCTTGCTCTTTTCCAGGCTCAGGTCTGAGGACAAGAAGAATTTCCTGCTTTAMACTATCACTGCACCTCGGGGCAGGGCAGGGCTCGGCCCCTGAGCAAGCAGGAATTTAATTTACCCACCCCCCATCCTTAAGCTGGGAGGAATCTCAGAGCAGTCCAAGGCTAGTATCTGCTGCATATCTAGCAGCTGCTGTCAGGAAATGATTGTCCTGAGCACGCTGGAAGGTGGAACAGAATTTAGGGTGACTCTTCAGAGAAGCCTGCTATGGAGCAAGGGAGTAGCTGCAGTCAGGGTGGGCTGGCTGTGGTGGAGCTGTTGGCTCATCCCCTGATCTCACCCCAAAACATTCTCACTCCAAGGTGCTGATGTCCTCCCTTCCCTCGGTGTCGTGGGCAGGGTAGGGTGGCCTGGCATGGCCCTGCTGTTCCTGCAGCTGGGTGAGGAGGTAGGGAGATGGCAAGGGCTGCAGGAAAGGATTAGTTAAGGTGTAAGAACCACACAGCTGGGCGAATCTGCTGCAGGAGAGGTGACACAYGCAGCACCGCAATGCTTTTCTATCACAATATTTAACTGTAAACAGCAGGAACGCAGCAGCTTCTCCCCSTTCACACCCTGCTGTTCCAGGCCCGTGACCTTCTCGGCAAGAAGCTGCTGAACATGAAAAATGACTTGACATTGTTGTATTTGTCTAGAAACAWAAACGTGCATTATGTGATGAGTGGAAAACCAGCCCCAGAGTCACTGTCAGTGCCCTGCACTGTCTCTGGGTGCTGCTGGAGGAGCCTGGGCAGTGAGGAGCTGCTGGGCAGAGTGAGTGCAATGYGTTGTCTTCATCTCCTTCTTGATTTTTTTCCTTTCAGTGCCAAAGACATGAAGCACCGTCTGGGCTTCTTGCTGCAGAAATCAGAYTCCTGTGACTACAGCTCTTCCCAGAGCAAGAAGGAGAAGATCTCCTCGAGCCAGAGGTAAGAKCAGATGCTGTTAATCCCAGACTGGCTGCTCCTTCACCGAGCTGGACCCCATTAGTGTTTCTGCTGCTGCTCCCTAGTTGCCCCAGAACACCTTTAATCCGGTGTGGCAACAATCCTCARGTGCTGATAATCCTGTCAGCTGACCATGAACACCCGAGGACCTCAATTCCATGAAGAATGCTGACCTAGAGGTCCCTCCCTACCCACACTGCTGTGATTCAATATGAATGTGTACACGGGAGGRCATGTGCAGTCTCCTGCACAGGGGAATGAGGCCATGCCAGACCAATCTGACTGGACACACTGCAGAATCAGCATCGCCACCTCTCAGAGCTGGGTTTGTGCAGTGATCCACTMAGCTGCACAGAGAAAACAGCCAGCAGCCTGTCAGGGCACCGCTGCTCTCCCTTAGGTGCAAGGAGACAGTGTTCTCTCTCCAAAGAGGACTCCAAAAGCCAAGGTTTGCTCCTGGAACAGATGAGCCCCAGGATGTTCTAGTGTGGTAGGGGGAATGAATGCAGGGTATGTTCCCCATGTGTTTCTAGTTCCCACATTCCTCTCTCTTGCACACAGCTGCTGTTCCCCTGGCATCTTTAAGGAATSAGCCCTGTGGAGTTCACTGATATGACCTGTAAGAGTGATTCCAGGTCTGTGCTCCAGCAAGAGATGAAGCCAGGCACGAAATAAATATAAATTCCACACCAGTTTTTCCAGGAAAAATCCTTTCTAGCCCGCAGCTGGTGATGGGGAATTGCAACCCCAAATTTCTGTAGGTTAGATCTGGAATCCCGGGGGGTATCTGTACAACAAGCTGCTATGCCATCCTTGGTCTCTCGTGTATGCTCTTACAACARTCAGGGAAAAAGATTTCCTAGTGATGCTGAGAAACAGGCAAAATTTGTCCCTTCTGTACTCTAACTCATCCCTGGGTTTCTCCCTTTGTCTCCTTTCAGGCTTAGCCAAGAGGAAGTCAGAAAATGGGCAGACTCTTTGGAAAATTTGATCCATCATGACAGTAAGTGAAGAGGGCTCTTACGCTGCCTGCAGAGCTTTGGTGCTATGAACAGCCCTGGGAGGGGACATGGGACATTGCCCTAAGTCCCTTAGGGTCACACAGGGGTTCCTTTGGCCACAAAGACCTCTGGGAGGGCTGGGGAAGGGTCTCTTGCTCAAATCCAAGGCGAGGGGCAATTCCAAGGCACCCCAAGTGTGGTTTTGACTGACTGCTGAGCTGTCTCTTTTGTGAAGGCAGTTGATTTAGCCTTGTGCAAGGGGAGGGCAAGAACAGGGCACRCAGTTAATGCTGGGTTAAAAAAGAACCAAATAGTGGAGACATTGTTTGCAGCTGAGCCCATGGGAGACTTTGTCTTCCCATCAGTTGCGGGCTGCGCTGATGTCCTTGAGGTTTCCTTCACATTGTTCCCATGGTCTGAGACTCTGTGGGGCATGCTGGCTGTCTCCTCAAGGCCTCCTGGGAGCTCATGAGTTGCTTGCRTTCCACTGGCTGGGACACTGGAGGTCACCGTGGGGGACAGGCAGCTAGGACCCCACGTGTGATGTCCCCACGGAGCCTGTCTGAATTCCTGGTGTGCACGAGCTGTCCCCAGTGCTAGCCCCAGGGGAGCTCCTCTTTCAGCTCTGGGAATGAGAGCTCTTAATCGCTTTGTGCTGGGATTTGGGGGTACCACTGTCCAGGGGTCAACACTCTTACCTGACCTGGTTTTTCCTTAAACTATCCATAGGAGGATTGGCAGCTTTCCGGGCTTTTCTCAAATCTGAGTACAGCGAGGAAAACATCGAGTTCTGGGTCAGCTGTGAGGAGTACAAGAAAACCAAGTCTCCAGCCAAGCTCAGCCCCAAGGCCAGGAAGATCTATGATGAGTTCATCTCAGTGCAGGCCACAAAAGAGGTACGTGCACACAGCATCCCTTGGGCCAAGGAACCACCCTGAATTTGGAACCAGCAGCACAGGGAAGCAGAAATCAGCAGTTTCACAAGAGATGAAGACTGCTGCCTCTCTGCCAGTTAGCAAGGWCATGGTGTCTTTCTATTGCTTTTGTATTAAACTTGGATAGACAGAAAGTGTACTTAGTTACAAATACATGGCCATTCCATGTGCACACTTAAATGAGAGAAGCCCAAGAGGACTGTGATTCCCAGTGTTCCAGCTGCTCCCCTGCAGTTGGAGTTGCCAGGCTGGCTGCATCCTGGAGGGGTGTGTGTCAGTGTCCCCTGACAGCTCTGGTGGCAGGGATGCGTTGGTGTCCAGCTGCACGGACCCTGCTGGGGTTGCAGGGCCATTCCAGACAGCTGCTCACCAAGCACACGTGGTAGAGAGCTAGAGAGACACTTGGGTTTTCCCTTTCCCATGCCACTTGTGGGACAGGTTCTACTCACGCTGTCCCYTTGGCCCACAGGTGAATTTGGACTCGTGCACACGTGAGAAGACAAGCCACAACATGCTGGAGCCGACGCTGTCCTGCTTTGATGAGGCTCAGAGAAAAATATTCACCCTGATGGAGAAGGATTCTTACCGCCGCTTCCTCAAGTCCCCGTACTAYCTGGACTTGGTCAGCCCCCCTGGTGCTGGCTGCAGGCCCGAAAACTGCAAAAGGAACCACGCTCACACCTTAGACTGCAACTCCAACATCATCTCCCAGTGCGCCTGAGCCTGCAGCRAGGCAGGGGTGGGCCGGGCTCTCGCCAGAACACACGGCAGCAAAAGCATTCATTGGCATGAAGCAGCAGAGCTGTCTCCAATAGCTGTCTAATGTCCCAGTTGTGTCCCATGTCATGCAGCAGCCAGCATTCGTAACCCCATCCAGGCTCAGTGTGTGTAGCAAACCCTCCTCGGGCTCGGTGGGCGCAGGAGTGCTGGGGTCTGGCGGGAGAGCTGGGCGCAGTGGCTGCGTGGCGCCGGGGCTCTGCMGAGCCCTGTGACCACAGCGTGTGCAGGGCAGCTCAGGCTCAGCCCTGGCACTGCCCACGGGGGTCAGTCACTCTGGGACAGGTGCAGGKCAAAGAGGAAGCCGAGGGAAGTACTGGGGACTGTGATCTCCCCTCGCGAATCTGCAGAAGCTGAGGTGAAAAGGATTGGCTCTGGTCCTTAGCTGTTGGTAGCTCCCGCATGCCCAGGCTGTCAGGAGTGTTTGCTCAGAGCTCAGGCTGTGCTGCATTGCAGTACCAGGCACAGGAAGAGCTCCTACYCTTTCTTGAAGGGAGACCAAAACTTTTCAAACAGCCTCCCTTGGCCATCACAGCCACAGCCGCAGGGAAGCTCAGCCTCCCTCGGTCATCACAGGGAAGCTCTTCCCTCTGGCCGCTGCTCCCTCRGTAGCACCACGTCTGTGCTGGCCAAGGATCTTCCCTAGGGCTGTACAGAGCTGGCATTTCGGGSGAGGCTCCTCATTTCCTGTGTTATTAACCTTTGTGCTCCCAGGTTAAATACTTCAGCAGAACAGCAACATGTTTCTTCTCTCCCAGACTGACGGGTGTATATTCCTGACTCTGGGGGTGCCATTTGGATTCAGGTTTGCCTGTCCTGGCCTGTAAGGAGCAGTTTGTGAGAGAATAGGACCACATCATCTGGGGAGGAAAGGCTCTGCTCAGGAGTACTCGAAAACGTTGGGGTTTTTATGGTGTTCTTTATGTGTTTCAGTAGCAGCATGGCTCACTTTTCCTGAGGATGGTAGCAGGGATGCGTCTATCTCATCCCTGCTCCGGGGCTTTGCCAGAAGGCAGCTCACAGTTTGATTGCTGTGGTCAGACACGGCCTGTGCCATGGGCTGTGGCTCTGAGCTGCAGCTGGATGCACAGGAGACAGCTGCAGGAYCAGGAATTCACTGCCCCCAGCCCTCGGTCTCTCCTTCCTTCARTATTGCTGCTCTGGCCACTGTGTATCCTGCGCTCTGCATCCCAGTCCAGACAACAGCTCTCACCCGGGGTTTTGGCATGGCAGGAGGAGGCTGTGGCTCTCCAGGCCYGCAGAGAAACTTCTTTTTTTAACATGTGCTTTATTTTGTATTTATCCAATGTACCAACACATATCACCATGCATGTTCAGCTAAGAGATGGAGAGGCTTGCTAAAGTGCTCAACATAGCCAAGCATGTGGCTATGTTTTATTTTCCCCTGGTACTGGGAACTCTTGATAACTATTGCAARAACTGTATCAATATTTAAATAATGATGAATGCATTCAAAATAAAAATGTTTGCGTTAGTCCCTTCTGAGATGCCATGGTGTGAACAAAAGGAAATGCATGGAGATCTGATTTGTTGRATGAGGTTGCTCTGAAAAGTCACGTTGCAGGTGGCTTCACTCAGAGATTGTTTTGAGTCACAGAAAGATGAAATAGCTCATGAAACAACAACAATTATATCCTTCAGATACCTTCAGCACCATGAGCCTGGGGGATGGGGTTTTTTATGGGTCCATGGCTTTCCTGACCATCATTTAACATGGGGATTGTCCATCCTTGCCGAGGGTCTGGGGTGACAGCTCTGGAGTGGGGAACATCAAGGAGCCCCTCTTTGCTACAGGTGCCTTCCAGCCCTGAGCTCCAGAGGAAGACACATTTTATCYGAAAGCAGAGGCTGTCCCTGGGCTGAGCCCTGTGAGTGGAGAGAGCAGGGCTGGCCCTCGCTCGGCCCCAGACCCTGGGGCAGCACTGCTGAGTGCAGAGAGCAGGGGTTGACCCTGAGATCCAAAGCCTGGGCAGCAGCRGGGCTGGGACTGCCTGTGCTGTGCTGGCCTTGGGGTGTTTCTTCTGGATCAGCTCCCTAGGGTGATTCCCATTCCAGTTTACTGAGAAACCACAGCAATCATTGCAGGAGAAGCTCTCAGAGGCTTTTGGCCTTGCCAGAGCTTTTGGGCATGTGTTTTGTTRGTGTTCTGTAGCATGTAAGAAAATGCTGCACCTTCAGTGCAAAGAGACACAAGGAAAAGACCACTGAGACAGTAGCAGAAATACATGTTTATGTGAGGATTACTGAGTGGTACATGAACATGGGTTAACACAGCTCCTCRGTGCACACCAGCACCTCACATCTTCCCCACGTGAAGACCTCCAGCGGAAATCCCATGGAGAACTTCAAACTGAAAACCTGCAGCTCACGGGTGTGGGGGACTGATGCGCYCTCCTGACCTTGCTGCAGCCCCTGGCCACAGTGTGCAGCACCTCCAGCGAGTGACCAAGGCCTGAGGGAGCCTGGACGAGCTCTRGGACACCCTCAGCCACTGGGCTTTGGCAGTGCCCAAGGCTGGGACTGGGCACACTGGCAGAGCCCAGCCTCAGCCCRTGGGCAAGAGCTGGGTAGTTCCCCCTTTGACAGACAAGGTGCGACGCTCCGGGTGGCTGAAGTGACCATAAAGCATACAACAAAACATCCCCTGGTGTTCACCTGAGGGCTGCAGCTGCAGGGAACCCTTTCCCATTGTACCCATGGCAGGGAGGCATGGAAGCAGTGCCTGGTGCCCCTGCCCCGCTGCAGCGTGGGGTTGCCTTGCCCCACGGCAGGATTGGGGTCCYTGGGGGAGCACGAGACCTGCCTCCTGCACCAGCCCAGATGGCACACAGCAGCCACGGGCACAGGGTGAGCATTCCAGAGGATTGTTTGGAAGATGCACCTTTGTGTTTGCTCAGGTGAATGGCCAAGGTATCCCTCAACAGGGTCTGGGACTTCACCAAACCAAGGCACCCTCATCTCCGTGATGGATCCCAAGCAGTGTATCCAGAAACTCTGCTTTCTGGCTCTGTGGCTGCCAGGGGCTCCATTGCCCACRTTACAGGTGTGTATATGTGTGTGTATATTCATTTATGGCTATAGGAATATGGATGTACGTGCTGTGTATATAGAGCTATATGAGCCAAACTTCATGAGAGCTACAGTGATAAAATACAGGAAGGATTTCCTACCAGAGATATGATGGTTGGCATCAGGTAAATACCTCCAGGCCTGTGGAAAGCTGGGCCATGGGGTTGGTACAGGTGTTGCCACCTTTCTGGGCAAGCCTGCCCAAGTAATTAGCCAAATGACCCTTCTACACAAACACAACTTCCCAAGAGCTCCAAAAAAACGCTTCAGTGGCCACAATTTACAGCCACGTAGCAGATCACTGGCATCCCCCAAAGCAGACTTCCAGCAKTTTAGCAGAAATTGAGCCAGGGAGGGGTTTCCAACAGAGCTGTCCCATCTCTCCTGAATCCAGCCTACGCCTTTCTTTTCAGCACATACATACCTAGACACCTTCTCCCCGCCCCGCGTGTCGCTGCCGCAGCAGTGACGTCTCAGGGTTTGATGGCGCGTGGCAATTGAGCCTCCAGCAGCATCCCGGCCTTACKGCGCTGGTGGCGGCGGCACTGAACCGTGAAACGAGTGAGGGAATCTGGAAATAGCTGCCAAAGGATTAAGCAGAAATGAAAGATCCGGGTCTTTCTGCGAGGAAGCCTGTTCGGTTTTGCATTTCTGAGTCACGCTGTGAATGAGGAGCTTGAACATGCTGATCCCACTTGTATCGACACCAGTTGGTGGAAATTTGGGAGGGTGCAGGGAGTGTGTGCAGGCAGAGGTGGGGGGAGCATCCACAGCAGAGGGGCTGGCTGAGCCYCCATCCCACACCCAGCCCTGCTGCTGCCTCCCCCTCGCTGCCCACCTCAATGGTGGGCACTGCTGGGGTGTCCTGTGCCCTTCTGATGGGACCCTCCTGCTGCTCACGGGCYCTCTCGGGCTCTTTAGGGCCACCCTCTGCATCCACCCCAGGGAAATGCCTGTGAGCATCACCCCTGCTGCTCCAGCACCGACTTTCCCAGGCCTTTTGCTCCAGAGCTTAAAAAAAGAGTCACGTTTGTGACGGCCCCCATCCTTCGCCTGCCTCCCCACTCCTGCCTGGAAAACACAGCCCATTTCCTGCGGCTCGGGATGTATTTTTCTTCATCGCCATAGTGACAACGTGTAAATATTTGGGGCTGGTGGGGTTTTGATCAGATTTTGAGAGTCTGGAAGAGGCTGGCAAATCCGTTGTTTACGTTACTGCGTTTTGCATGGAGTCCCATGACTCGCAGCGAGGCTGAGCAGCCCAGGGTAGGGGGCTGCTTTAGGGTGACTTTAGGGGCAGCACAGCCATGGATATTTTGCTGTTTTGCTGGCATTTGTCACTTTGCCAGCTGAAGCGGCTCTTTGCAAGCCATGACCCTGTGGATGATTCACCAGGAAACCAACACAGGGGTGAACCATCCAGGCCCCATGGAGCAGGGGGTTTAGCACATTTCCCTCAAGGCTGAAATGAGACCCCAGCTGCTTTTCGTGTATGGCCTTGCCCCATCCTCAGGTGTGATTTATTCTGTTAGCAGGGGGCTGGCTTTGAACCATTGGAAAACAGCTGGTCCTTTCAGAGACAGGCTATGGAAACATGTCCTGGGCAGATGGGAGGAGACAGGAGAGAGGGATGCAGGCTGTACAAACTCAGCAGAGTCTACATGCTGTTCTACAAGCCAGGGCATCATTCTTCACCTTTCCAATCATTTGTTTGAGTTTGTTTTTTTGAGTTTGTTTTGCATTTTTTCAAATTGGATCTGAACAGCTGGAATTTCAGCTTTCTTTCCCCCCAGCATTATGAARGAATTCGGATTTCTTTCCTCCCTCCTGTGCTCGGCGCCCCTCTGTTGGGTTTGTGCAGAAGCATTGCCTTGGTGTGCCTACTGCAGAGAGAAGCAGCAGGAGCAAGAGAGCCCCGGAGCAGCTCCCAGAGCTGCCCAGCTGTCCCAGCACACCCCAGTGTGCAGTGACACTGGGGCACCCAGCACACCCCAGTGTCCCAGCAGTGCAGTGACACTGGGACACCGGGAGCTGGGGGCTCCGTGCAAAGGCTGGAGAGAGCAGGAGGTCTGGCTTGCTAAACAGCCCCGGTGTTTTGGACCAGCAGGTCTCGTTTATCYTCTGGTTGTGTATTTAGGGTGAAGCAAACAGGCTGCTCTGAGCAGAGCTGCTGGGAAGCAGTGCCACAGGCTCGCTCTGCCCCCCGCGGCACCCGGCGCTGCCGTACAGCTGTCCCTGCCGAGCGTGTCACAGTGCCATCTCTGCTGTACGGTGTCACTGCTGTCCCTGCCGTGCCCCTGTCCCTGCCAGCTGTCACTGTCCCTGATGATTGGCTGCTTTCTCAAGACAAGGTGATGCCAATCAGGCGTGGACGTGTCTCACCCGCGCCWTGGCCAGGGATGGGAGCACCTGAGGGTACCTAAGCAGTGTCAGCAGCACTCCGGGAATTTGGGAGGAGGGAGCGAGCCTGGGCCAAACCAGCAAAATGGGCAACACAAATGGGAGAAAACAAATGTGGCAAAACAAATGGGAGAAAAATTTTCATGTCATGAAGAGCCCTTTGAAGGCAGAGTTGGCACCTCAGAGCCTCCAGATAACAACGAACTCTGCAGCATCAGGGATGTGCCAGCTGGGCAAGGGCTCCTGGTCACTGCGGAGCTGGGGCTGCTCCCTCACCCTTCTGGGTCCCAAATCCAAGGATTTCTGTGAATTGGTCTGTTGTGGGAGAGGAAAGAGATGCTAAGAGAGGAAACACCAGGACATCTGACAGTCCAAAGCACGGGGGGAGGTGTTCAGCAACACCCCTGGGTGCTCTTSTAGGGTGGCATGGAGAAAGCAAAGCGGCTGCAGGAGAAGGAGCAGGTGTTTGGACAGAAGCAGTGGGGATGCCTGGCWCAGCCCTGCCGCATCGCTACTTGATTAACTCGTGATAAAACTCCGACCGCACAAATCTGGGCAGGGAGTCTTTTTCCATCAGGGCAAAGATCCTCTTCTGGGCCATGTCAAAGCTGGTTGGTGACGGCTCCACCAGGTTCTTCATGGTCACAGCCTTGGTGAAGTGGTCGATGTTCACCTGTGACAGGAGTGTGAGAGGGATGGGACCCAGCCTTTGGAGGGGGGAGTGATGGCATCTCCCCTCRCCTGCTCTGTCCCACCAACAGTCACACGGAGAGGGAGGGGAGGGACCAAAACAGGTTAATTTCTCTGGAAGAATTATCAGTGCAAAGCTGTCAGGATGAGCTCTATAGTGCTGCAAAGCTACCTTGGGTAGGAGGATTACTGGACATTGTCATCTCTTGTGATTTATGTCAGCCCTCTGTGGGGAAAGGTTGTTGGGGCTGCCCGTGGCAAGAGCCAGCTCAGCAGAGGCTGAGCATGCAACAAGGGCATCAGGGCTGTGAGTGCAGCATGTGGGGAGGGGCTGCCCTGAACAAGGGTRCAGCTCTCCGAGCCCCTCTGCCATGGCACCGGGTGCCCTGTGGCCATCTCTCTCCTTTGGGATGGAGACTGGCAGGGCAGCAGCCTCATCCCTCCCAGGACCATCTCCTGCCCCGTGGCCACTGACCTCTTTGGGTGCCTCGGTCTGGATGAACTCCTCATAGATCTTTTTGGCCTTCTCTGCCATCTTCACGGGGGACTTGGTTTTCTTGTAGTCCTCRCAGGCCACCCAGAACTCGGCGTTCTCCTCGCTGAACTCGGAGCGCAGGAAGCTGCGGAAGCTGGCCAGCCCATCTGRGGGGCAAGGGAGGGGTGAGCCCTTGTTGAGCACCCCAGGGGACGTGGGAAGAGGGGAGGTGACCCATCACAGGGGGATGTGAACTTACAGGGGTTTTGCAGGAGCTTCTCCAAGGAATCGCGCCACTGCAGAGCCTCCTCCGGAGATGGCCTGAAGAGATTAAAGAAAGCCCAGCTTGCCCATGCTCACTTCACAGCCCCAGTCTGGGCTCCTTTAAAATAATTCCTTTAAAATAACTCCTTTAAAATAATTCCTTTAAAAATGGGAGAAACTGAATACCAAGTTGCAGAGACTCTCAGAGCAGAGGCAGTGCTCTGGGGATGGAACCCAGCACGGATGCCCTTCTCCCGGGGCAGGCTGAGTGCCGGGGAGGGTGAGCTTGGGGTGGGGAGGGCAAACCGCCCCGTGCTCGAGCAGAGACCGGGCTGAGCCTCGAAACATGTCCCCTRTGTCCCCAGGGTGTCCTYGTCCCTCWGCACCCKCAGAGGGGAGGGCAGTGCAGGGGCTCTGCGGGCGGCTGGGAAGCATCCCTGCCTTGTCCTGTGCCCGGGGGAAGGTGCTCCCTGCTGGGGCCGCGGGGGTTTGGTCATTTGGTCATTGTGGCCGTGCCGGGGCCGGGTCAGCGCCCTCGGCTCCCACAGCCCGCCCGCCCCGTTCCCACGCCCTGCAGCACGGAGGGTCACTGACCCCAGCGCCCTTCGCACTGGAAACCTCCAGTGTTTTCCATCTGCACGCTTTTTCCTCCTTTTTTTTTTTTTTTTTTTTTTTTTTTTTTTTTTTTCTTTTTTTTTTTTTTTTCTGGGTGGCTTTTTTTGTTGTTTCATTAAGCCCCAAGGAGTTTGACCAAGCTGCCCTGGGCTCACAGCTCCTTCCCTGCGTCTCTCCCAGCGCTGGCTGGAGGACAAGGGAAGCCCCCCTGCTTGGCTGTGAGCTCTGGGCTGGCTGGGACTATCTCCACTCCCTGCAGCAAGGAGAGGAGAGTGGCAGGGATGCCAGGCTTGCCAGGGTGACCAGCCCTCACTTGTCACCAATGGGGGCTCTGATCCTTCGCTTTCTGGCCTCAAATTGTGTCTGCACTTCAATCAAGGATCAAAGCTCTCCCTGCCCCCCTGTCCCTGACAGGTGACTTCTCACCCCAATGAGGAGGAGCATCACTGCAGCAGCCTAATGCAATCCAGATTTCCTGGAAACCACCAAATTCACTTTGCCATTATCTGAATGTCCCAGGGATGATGGTAACTGCGAGTGAGATGCTGACAGGTGAGCGATGCCAGGGCTGGGCAGTGATGCAGCGGAGGAGAAAACAACTCCCCCAGACAGCAGGGAGCGGGATGTTCCCTGGTTTTCTGCAGGGATGGCTAATGGAGACAAATATGTGTCTGTCACAGAGGCATCTGGGGCACAGCAGTGACAGAAAGCGAGCCACACAATCCACTGGGGCTCTGCCAGCCCTGCTGCCACGGGCGGTTCTCTCTGCAGTGGCAGGCACTGTGCTGGCACATGTCCCCTTCCRTATCACTCCCCAGATTAGCAGGCAAAATAATTAATGTTTCATGTGCTCTAAATAGAGTTGATGAGCTAGTATTTTACACCAGCTCAGTGCTGGAGAGCCATGGTCAAGCCAAAGGCCGTAAGGTGAGGACGTGCCACCATCAGGAGGCTGCCCAAAGCCAGGCATGGTGCCATGAGGTCATGCACCCAGCTCAGGGACACGCTGCCACCCCAGAGCAGGACAGCTGTGAAGGCTGGCACCTCTAGGCTGAGGCRGGTGACTCAGAGAGCTCCAAGTGCCATACGCCTCTGGGAAAACCTTTATCGAATAACATGAAATCTCATCAACAGCAAATTGAGTTTCCATGGGAAATCTAGTTTCCATAGAGCTGTATTGCCTGGCATGTCCCCTGCTGCCCTGACACAGCTTCCTGAGCCTGCACCTGGCAGGCAGGTCCCGAGGAGCGTGCCACACAGAGCCTGCTGTGCCAGCCCAGAGCAGGGCTTCAGCTCCTCTGCATCCCAAAGGGCTTGTGCCCACCCCCCTGGCTGGGCACGGGCACACCTGCAGCCTGCCCCAGTGCAACACTCACTTCTGGGCCTTGGGCGGCTTCTCCGGGTACGGGATGATGAGGTCGATGGTCGAGTCAGGCTTCTGGAGCAGCGTGCCCAACTTCGTCTTGATCTCCTTGGCCCTGCAGGAGGGGAGGAGCAGGGACAGCTCAGGCAGAGGGACGGGGCAGTGTGACACTCACAGTCCCTGCCCTGCACCCACCCCTAATTAATTCCAGATGAGCTAATGGGCCCTAATGCCGTGCCTGGCTGCGGTGTTTCAAAACGGGCRCAGCGCATTAGCGGCGGCTCTTGATCTTCATCTCCTCGCTCTGTCCCCATCTGGGGCCGGGATAATTGTATCAGCAGGGCTCTCAGGCTGCTCTGGGGCCGATTTAGGGATGTGTGTGCAGTGCTCAGTCTCTGGAGATGAGCCTGAGGACGTGCTGGTGAGGAGGTGAAGGAGCTCCTTGGCAGAGCAGGCTGTGCCGGTGCCGTGCTGGGTGGCACAGAGGGTGGCACCTGTCCCATGGTGCCATCCCACCAGCCCCACACTGCTGGCAGCATTCAGAGCCCTCAGGGATATAGATACAGACATGTATAGCATGTTTATGAGTGATATATAAGCCTTATATYTGCAAAGGAAGGGTTCTGTAAACTGGCACCTCCTGGGTGCGGCTTTCTCTGGGCAGAGGGGCAAGGAAGGTTTCAGGTGCCACAGGCTGAGYGCCAGCTCCCACTGCACCAAGGCCATGCTCCTGACCTCCCCTTGGAGGAAGCAGGGAAAAGAGGGGCTCCTGGGGCTTGACAGCAGGCCCAGCTGTGTCCCAAAATGCTCCCTTTTGTGCAATACAATTTGTAATGAGGTCCTGAGCATCTCAAACTGCTCCCCTCCACTGCAGCTCAAGGAGCAAGAGCAAGCCGAGATTGTGCAGGCAGCACTCCGGTGTGCTGCCTCAGGCTGAAGAAATAAAGAGGTGAAAGCAGGTCCCCAAATCCCATCTTTGCAGGATTTTTCCCTGGCACAGCAACATTTGGCTYCCTGGTCATCTTGCTGGCACAGGGGTGAAGGAGAGGGGACACATCACTCCTCACAGGCCAGCTGGGCTGGGCTTTCAGCACGGCTGGCAAAGCCAGGCTGCAGCTCCCTGTCTTCAGGGCTCCTGCAATTTTCCTCCCTGCTGTTTATTTTCACAAGCCCTCTGTGGACGACGGCTCCCTTGCTATGTCTGCTATTTCATTTCAATTCCTTTGATTTTTTTTTCCCCCCTCCTTGTAAAACTCTCTGGCTGTGTTTTGGTTTCCACTCGCCAGTCCCCATGGGTGACATTTGGAGACACGGTGCAGGGGTGTCTGCTCTGCTCCCTGCCAGCTTCTGCTGCAGAAACCCCATTTCTACTGCAGAAACCCCATTTCTGCTGCAGAAACCCCACTTCTGCTGCAGAAATCTGCCTCTGAGCAGCCCCCCTAGCATGGATGGGGGCATCAGGAGTAGACAGAGGGGGCAACCCCAGCCTGGGGCTGCACAGAGACCCCACTGTGGGTGGATAGCATGGGGCACACACRCCCACAAACCCAAATGTTTTCATGGACAACATCAGCAGCCACAGGAACAGTTTCCATTGCTGGTGCTTCTGAGAAAACTTGAGCCTCAGAAAGGCCAGGAGCTCAGGAAAAGGGTGACAAGGTCGCCCCGCTCCCACACTGAGGTGTCTGGGATGCTGCTGTTGGTCCTGCTGGCTCTAATAAATAAACAGAATGCAGAGGAGTGCTTCAGTCCAGAGCTGGAGCCCTGCAGGTGTGGGGACAGCAGCAAGAACCTCCCCCCTGGCAGTGGGACCTTYGTGAAATCCGTGGAGATAAGGAAAGTTGTTAAAAAGAATCGAGGAAGGACAGGAGAGGGCTGAAAGCCTGCAGGCTGAGGGAGGGAARGGCTATTTAAAGACACCATCCTGGCATTCTACAGCAAATGGATTACAAGCTTTCAAGCAAGGCTTCAGAGAAGGCTAAACAGCAGGGGRAAAAGGCAGCTATAAACAAAAAAGGCATCTTTCAAAAAAAAACCAACCCCCCTATAGGCGAGTGAGAAAAAGCAAGAGGACTGTAAAYGGTGGAAGGTTAACTGTGAGAACATATGGGAGCAAGCCAAGAAAAAGTCTGAGAAATAGCTTCCAAGAAGCATTAATAGAAAATATGGGCTCTGTCAAACATATCAAGAGCAAGAAGGACTGCTGGGGAGGGCCAGGAGAGGCTCTGGCTTTAAAAACAAAACAAAAATAGAAGCTCGAAGGAGTTTAAAGCCACAGCTGAAAGCTAAAGGTGATGCTGGGCCCAAGGGCAGGAGGTGCCAGAGGAAATGCCCCTTGACGGGAAAAAGGCTCCAGAGGGGATTTGAGGAGCCATAAAGCTGCAMGGGTGATGCTGTATGGGCACGTCAGTGGCAGCCCCGTGGTGGACACATGCACAAATATGGTCTATTGGAGAGCAGTCAAGGCAGCCCTGGCCCTAGGAAGAGATTCCTTTCAACCTCTCATCCCTCWGAAGAGGCCAGCAAACACGTGCTGTGGGGAGAGGCAGGGGCTACCAGCCCTTGGGCCTGCAGGGGACCTTGGGTGGGCTCTCCAGAGAGAGACCCCAGGCAGCTGCAGGGGGAAGGGCATCTCAGGGATGACAGCSTGGGAAAGGTGACACACCGCTGTGGGGATGGGGCTGGGGCAATGCAGGCTGGGACCGTGCATTCAACAGCACAAGCAGCCAGAGGAGGGGTCAGTGGCCAAACAGCAGGTGTGGCACTTGGGGACAAGCTGTGAGGAGCTGCAGGACGCTCTCGTGACACTGGTGAAGGCTCAAAGAGCAATACAAGGTGAGGCACGTGGGACAAATGCAGTCCTGACTGTGTCAAAGGGTGCCTTCAAGAGTGAGGATTTGAGGGCACGGCAGATGAAAATATCAGCATAGCAGCAGTGGGAGAAAACCTTTATTGAAAAAAATTAGTACTAGAAAGTGTCAGATGAGTGACAACGAGGGTGGTAGCAGAGCAGAAATATGGGGAAGAGGGCTTCCCCACAGCTGGAAGAGGGCTTTTGGCTGCCTGTGGCAAGGGGAACATGGATTACTGAGGATGCCTGAAAGACAGGTTTCCAGCTAAGGAACTGTCACGGGTCCATGCTCCTGTCTGTTCCTGTGATAAGAATTCACCTTTGGGGCAAGCAGCATCAGCCTCTASTGATACAAGTTCACTGGGACTTCTCTGGAGCTCCCCTCGGGACAGTGAATGTCCCACYGTCACCCTCATCCAAAAACCAACGCTGAGGCATTTGCAGGTGTGAGGAAATCCTCATTGATGGATCCATGTAGTAAAAGGCTTTACAAGTTTCCTCCTTAGTGAATATCGAGTGCCCTGCTGATGCAGCAAGAGCCCAAGTGCTTTGCACCTCTGCTTCTCCAAAGCCCATGGAGCAGAGGAGAGGGCAGGTTACAATCAGYAGGGAAATGGTCAGGGCTTGGAGCCTGCCTGGGCTCCCAAGGTTTGACAGGAGCCTGGGAGGCTCCATCAGAAGCAGGTTTTGGGGCGAGCACCAGGGTGGATGAGGCTGAAGATGAGGATGGGTGCCACAAGGGGGGCAGAGCTGTTGCTCTGTACAGACCTGATCCTCATCAGAGGGGCCAGGTCTGGCTATTCCGTGTGCGAGCAACACGCAGTTWAAATCGGATTTGGAGGCACTTTGGAGACAGGACTGCTTTTGCCTCAAAAACCCAAAACTTCTCTGTCCTTTTTTCCTCCTCTCCTCCTCCGTGTTTTGCAAAACTTCAGATCTGAGGACAAAGCGCCCCTGCTCCGAACGGCGGAGGGGTGGGTTTGGAGCAGCCCAGACTCACCCAGCGGGGAGATTCCCGAGGCAGAGTGGGGAGTTTGGGACTGAACCAGCACTCATCCCTCCGAGGATCCCAGCCCCTCGCAGCACCCACCCCCAGCCAGGGGCAGGATAATCCCCGTCCCCGTGAGAGATGCCCGCGGCGGGGATGTGCTGTGGGAAGAGCCCCCAGCCGCCCCTGGCCTCCCGCACATCGCGGCCGCTCTCACCTCTCCAGGCACGTGTGGGGCAGCGCTGCTAATCCCTTGCACATCTTGGCAGGCTGTAGTTTCCCGGGCCGTGAGAAGGGTGTGAGTGATGGCTAAAGCAGGCAGCAACAGCTCGRTCTGCAGCCCGGCTCCCCCTCTCGTTCCTATATAGCGCCGGGAGCTGGAGCCCCGCCAGCCCCGTGTCCAATGCCGGCTGGCCTGCTGCAGCTGGCCCCGGCCCCGCCGGCTTCTGGATTTTGTTTTCTTCTCTCTAAGCTCACACGGGGGGGGGAAAAAAATGTGGAGTTTCTGGGGTGAGATCAGGTAATCGAATTGGAAGGGCCGAGCTGCTGTTTGGGGGGTTTCAGGAAGCCCARAGATTTTCTTTTAATGATGTATGATCCTCCAGGTCGGTACATTAGAAGAGCCAGGTAGAAACRCTTCATTCAAGTGAGATTTTTCCTGTGAAAAATAGTACTTTTGGTAGAATGAAAGTGCCTTTGAGAAATCTTGCTGTTGATTTCAAGACTGTGGCTAATGTCAAAATACCCACAACTTCAGCAGCAGTTATCGGCTGGTGGATCACAGTGATTTTTGTTTCAGACCTTGGCTCTTGGGTGATAATAAAAATGTCCATTCTTGGGCCTTGTTGAACGCTGGGAACAGGGACTTTGCTCCCAGCATGGCTGTCCACACCCAGGTGCACTAACAACCATCATGTATTTCCCTGAGCTCCCCCCACCTGTCCCCAGCCCAGGGTTATTTAAGCTCAAATCTCAGCCCCCTTTCCCTTCTCGTGCTGTGTCAGAGCTGTGCCTGCCTGGCTCTGGCTCTTGGCTGGGTTTTGGACCTGTTGTGGGATAATGCAGCAAGGCAGCGTCCGTGTTGCAGCATGAGAGTGCAGGAAGTGAAATCTGGAAGGCTGCTGGAAACCGTGCCTCCCTGGAGAACTCGGGCTGGCTCTGTGCTGGTTGGGAGTGGAAACTGAATGAAAAGAAGCACAGCCTACAATTTCACAAGATGAGACGCTCAGATGGCAATGGCTTGGGCTGGTCAGAGCCCCCCAGAGGCACCCAGGCAGGGGATCAGAGCCAGGGTGTGGTGGGCTGTCCCTTAGGTCCTTTACCTTTGCTGGCTGCTGTCGCTGTGCCCTGTTCCCAGAGCACTCAGCAGGTTGTTACTCTCTTGGAGGTGCCTCACCCAGTCAGGGGTGGCACAGAGCTCGGTGCCCCCATCTCCCGGGCTGCCCTCTGAAGGAACACAGCCTGGCAACCTGTGCCCATGGCGGGGCTGTGCCAGTGCCCTTGGGGCYGGAGAGCATGGCAGAGCCCCGCGTTTGCTAGCAGGGATGTCACCAGGATGTCAYCGAGTGCCAGGTCAGTGCCTGCCAGCTCAGAGCTGCTTTGAAAAGCTCCTTTGAAGCGGGGTGATGTTTGCAGGAGGCTTTGGCAGATGTGSGTACCCCAGGGTCAGAGGGCAGCCGGTGACAGCATGGCCTGGGCCAGAAGTGCTGGCTTTTCTCACAGCTCAGGGTTGGGAAGGACAGCGGCATCTCCTGGGAAGCCCCCAGYGCTGAGCTGCTGCCCAGTGACCCCCCTGGAGGGTCTGGGTCTGTCCCCTAAAGGTTTTTATCTCCTTTACCTACATCAGGGGCAAATCCCCTCTGCCACCTTTCAGTGATCAATGCTCTAAAATCTCTTCCAAAGCTCTGGGGTGGGAGTTCAAGGAGTGGACAGAGCAAATTGGGGAACTGACATCCAAAATGTGTGAGCAAACTCAGTGCAGGGGGGGTGATAAGGAACCTAGACAGTGCGCTGGGATTGCAGCTGTGCATTTTAACTCAGATTTGTCTGAAATGCTGGAAAAGAAACTGTTACCACTGAGCAGAAAAAAAGGGTTACACACAAATAGCTCTCGTTTTCTGCAGACCTTTGTCCAGCAAGMAATGTTTGTTTTGTGTGTTTCAAGGCTTTGGAGTGCTAAGAAAATATTTCCAAAAAGAAACTACACAGACCTTCCTTTTCTTCCCACGACAGCTTAATTTCTTTAAGAGCCCTTCTGGGAGAGCTTTTTGGAGAGCTGAGCTCGCTCTGAGGAGCAGATTGTCTTGTGTACACAATGGCTGATTTCCTCCGAGAGTGCTCCAGGCTTGTGCCTTGCAACTGCCCCCTCCAAAGCCACGTGGAATCTCCCATTACACCCAATTTATCCTGGGCCCTGTTATTTCCAGACTTTATTATCCTTTCTAGCAACGTGCCTTTTATAGAAGGCAGCCTAGCCGCGTTGCAGTTTCCTGGTTCCCACTGGAACTTTTTTAAAAACTAGCATCATTTTTAACAATGTTGACCTTTTGGTAAAGGGATCGCTGCAATTCTCACCCAGGAGAGCATCTGGCAGTTCATCTGAGTGCTCCTTCTGGCAGACTTTTAACTGTGTGTTCTAAAAATGGGGTTAAAAATATTTTTATTTCCCCTGCATGCTTTGGGATAGTCATGTGTGTCCCCTAAGGAATGATCCTAGAGTGAGCTCCTTAACAGCAAAGGGCAATGCCAGTAACTCATCAAGGCTTTCTGTCATGGCTCTGTCCTTCCTATAAAACCTGATCACATCCTGTCCTTGGGCTCCCAGGAGAACTTTCTGCTTCTCACATGGTTGTAACTCATGTTTATGCCTTTAGGATGCTTTCCTCATGTCTTCTGCGGCTTGCCTTTCACCTGTAACTTTCCAGAGCTTGAATTCTTCTTTTTTAATATATTATCTCAAATTTAATTTCTATTAATATCTTTCCACTTCAGCTGCTCATTTCCACTCCCTTGTATAAGCACATCTCTTTTAAAAAAATCTGTTTGAGTGTTGAGCGCATTGTGGCTGTGTAACCCAGTGCTGCAGGTGTGAACAGCTTCGTGCTCCTCAAACGTACATGATGCTGACCATCCTGCCTCTCATTTCCCTCTGGGCATTAAATACTGCTCTAAAGGCATAGCTCTGCTCTCACTGGGACAGCCTGATCAGCAGCTGTGGCTCTGTGCCCCTATGAACAAAGCTCCACATGCGGCTGAGGAGCCATCCCACAGCCAGCACCAACCCAATGACTGAAATGGTTGTGGAGAAGGAGGAGATGGGATCCAGGCTCCCTCTGTTTGCCACATCCAAGTCACTGACACAGGAGCCACGGGTGAGGTCAGAGAAAATCCTGGAAAGCAGCGTTACCCGGAGCGCTGGGACTGCGGCCAGCAGGGAATTTGGGAGTCACGTATGTTCTGCATCCCATCTGTGGAGCCACCGAGTTCCTCGACCTCGAGCACRAGGCCTGAGAACAGCTGGGGCCGTGCCTGGGACACTGCACCGCTCCTCGTGCCTGCTGCACACCCACGGAAGGAACCTGCTCCCTTCTGGCACCTGGGCAGGGGCAAAGCCCAGGCGTGCACAGGGCTGGCTTCGACTTTTGCACAGACAGAGCGCTCCCAGGAATGCGGGGCTGAGCTCTGGCTCATTCGTGTGCGGGAGGAGAGCCCAGAGGGAGGTGCAGGGATGAGCATTTACAAGTCAGTGCAAGTATTGGCATGGTGCTGCAAGGTACCAAGTGACAGCCCAGGTGTGCGCAGCAGCGTGTCCCTGCAGCAGTCCCTCCGGGCCCTGGGGACACGGGGACAGGCTGTGTGTTTGCACAGCCACCACTCCCAGCGCCCCAGGAGCTGCTGGTGAGCGTTTATGAGCTCTGCTATCCGAGCAGCACTGGTGCCACCGTGTGCTCTGCGAGCTCCAGCCTCTGCACAGGCAGCTCCGCTCTCCTGTGTCTGTCACCTGCCTGTGAGCATTCCCTGAGGTGACACAAGCYGAGCAGACGAGGCTGGGTGTTGATGTGCAGGTGACAGGCATCATTTCAACATCAAGCTGGCACAAACAGATCAGTCATAAGGTTTTATTCATGGCCTGGATTACACCATCTTTACCCGTATTTGTGTTATAGATCCAGGCAGCAGAGCACGTGGTTTGTGCTCACCCAGCAGCCACCACCTCCATTTCTGATCCCTTGACAGAATCCACTGTGCAAAAAAGCAGTGGAGGTACCTCTGACTCCATGCTGGCCATGCAAGCACCCCACACCGCTCCCACACGTGCGCTCACCCYCAGCCCAAAGAGCATTCGGATGGTGAACCAAGCTCCTGCATGCCATCCCTTCTGCTCTATGTGCCCTGCTGTGGCACTGCCTTTCCCAGCGCATGGATGGCCCCGTTCTCCAGCACCTTCACCTTCCCCTCGCCTGGCTGCAGCACACAGGCCACCATAGCCCTGGCCACCGTCTCCACAGGCACCGAGTAAGCCGTGGGGCAGACCCGAGCCACAACACCCAAGAACTGCTGGGATATCCACTCCAGGGGCCGGGACTCCTGGCGCTTGCACAGCAGCACCCTGCAGAGCAAGGAGGGAAAGTGGGTCAGCCTGACACCATTCCTGGGGCACGGCTACACACTGGGTTCTCCAGCAGCACCAGGGCCAGACCAGCTCCCTGAACCAACGTGGGCTTTGGGGTTTTGGCAGGGCCATGAAACGTGACAGAGCTGAGCCCTTGGGCAATAAACTCCTTCCGCCACTGTGCTGCCAAAAGCAGAATGCCAGCTCTCCTMGGCAGCAAGAGCAGAGTACAGCTGAGAGGACACAGGTGAGTGTWCCCCCTGTACATGGTTAAGGTCCATGTGGAGATAAGCTCTCATCTGAGTGCCCCAACCTATGCTTTCAGCCCAAGACTCCTGTACCTGCATGGCACATGGCACTAGCACTGGGACAGGCCCTGGCAAACTGCAGAGCTTGCTCCCTGCAGCACTGGGAAGCAGTCTGCTCATCCATGAGCTGCATTTGCAGCTGGGGGCTTTTTCCACTTCCCTCCCCAGCCCTGCCYTTATGTATCCTTTCTCTTCCTCAATCTCCCAGCCTGCTGCCCTGGCAATCCTCCGCCCGAGCCCTGTGCCCTCCCTCCTCCACAGCTACTCACGCTGGCCGGAGAATGGTACAGTGATCAAAACCAACAGCCTGGACCAGGTTCTCCACTTCTCCCTGTCAGAGCAGCCGCGCAGGATGAAAGGAGACAAGGGTGACTGCAAGCACTATCCTTGCCACCCCGTGAAAGGGCAGGAGAGAGCTGCTGAGCCGTGGGCAGGACGGCACTAATGCCAAYGCGAAGCTGGAACGGGCCAGGCAGGGGTCAGCTCTCCAGGCCAGGCAGCGGGGGCGAGTGGCCGTGGTGGACACAGAGCGCAGGTCAGCAGCGCGCCCTTGCAACTATCGTGCTAAACTGCAACAGGCAGCTCCAGAGAGCATCTGAATCAGCATCCAGCCTGGGGATGGATCCAACCATCGTGCTAAACTGCAACAGGCAGCTCCAGAGAGCATCTGAATCAGCATCCAGCCTGGGGATGGATCCAACCATCGCACTAAACTGCAACAGGCAGCTCCAGAGAGCATCGGAATCAGCATCCAGCCTGGGGATGGATCCAACCATCGTGCTAAACTGCAACAGGCAGCTACAGAGAGCATCTGGATCAGCATCCAGCCTGGGGATGGATCCAGCCGGCACAAGACGCTGCCAGGCAGCTCTGAGTCCAGCAGGTGGTGGAAGCTGCAGCATACAACATAGGGAGGAAAAGCTTTTGCCATGGGTGTGGTCCTACCTGGGGAGCCTGTGGGCTTTCCATCACTGGATAGTTCATGTCCCACCTGMACACAGCCCTGAGCCTCCCCACGTGGCTGAGAAGCTCCATCCCAGCTTAAGGTTGAGGAGCTSGAGTTGGGCTAGAGACCCCAGCGGGTCTTTCTGGGGTTTGAAGAGGGAGACAGAAGCTGCATGCAGGTGCTGGTGTTGTGCTGCTTCAGAAGCAGCCAGTCTCACAGCTGTCCAGCCAGCCCCTTCCCTTGTCCCCCAGCACCAGGACCCCCAGAGCCATTAGCACCTCAAGACCTCAGCTCCTGCTTCCTTCCCGAGCATCCCAGCATAATGTGACACCTGCAGAGCATCAGGAGCCCAGCCCAGCTGTCCCCTCACCTTCACGCGGAGGTAGAGGAAGCGGCTCTGGGCGTTTGCCCCCTGGGAGGACTGCAGGACAAAGTGTTTGCAGCCCCCCGCCCGCGCCAGCTCCGCTGCCTGCGCCACGTAGTCCCGGTCCACACGGACAAAGCCGTCCTGCGGGGGGAGAGGAGGGTCAGCGGGGCAGGGAGCGGGCAGGCAGGGGAGGGGACGAGCGGGAYCCCTGCTCGCCCGGGGGACAGGGGGGTCCCCACTCACTGCGCCAGCCTTGGCCCTGGTGGTGCCCAAGCAGCAGAAGCCCACGTCGTGTCCCTGGAAGGCGGCGGCGTGCTCGCCCAGCCGCTCGAAATCCACCACCGCCTGCTCCTGCGGGGAGGCCGAGGGTCAGAGCCGCCGCCCCGGTGCCCGCCACCAGGGCCACCAGGGCCACCAGGGCCACCACGGCCACCAGGGCCACCAGGGCCACCAGGGCCACCACGGCCACCAGGGCCACCCCGTCCCCAGCCCGCGCACCACGGCCGTCTCCGCCTCCTCGCCCAGGGTCAGCCGGCGCCGCCCGATCAGGGTCACCCGGGAGAAGAGCCGCCGGGCCAGCAGCTCCCGCAGCAGCACTCGGCCCGTCTCCCCCGAGGCGCCCAGCACGAAGCAGCTCCGGCCGCCACCGCCAGACGCCGCCGCCGCCGCCATGCCGAGATTAACGGGCGGGGCCGGGGCGGGGACGGCGATAGGGCCGGGGCGGGGACAGCGACAGAGCCGGGGCGGGGACAGCGACAGAGCCGGGGCGGGGACAGCGACAGAGCCGGGGCGGGGACAGCGACAGAGCCGGGGCGGGGACAGCGATAGGGCCGGGGCGGGGACAGCGATAGGGCCGGGGCGGGGACGGCGATAGGATCGGGGAGGGGACGACGCCAGGGCCGGGGAGGACGGGGAGCGGTTGCGCCGCCGCGCTGCGGTCGCCATGGGGACGGGGCTCCGTGCCCGGGGAGCCGCGGCGAGCGCAAGGCGGGGCTGGCCGGGGAGATTCTCTGTCCCTCGAGCCGGGAGCTGCCCCAGGGACTCTCGCTTAGCCCAGGGAAGGTGTCAGCTGGTGTCCCTGGCTTGTCCCCGCCTGATGTCCCTGCGGTGACAGAGCCGAATGTTCCCCGAGGATCCCTGTGCCCGCCCCGCTCAGGCGGAGGGGATGTGACCCGGGGGGATGCTCGGAGCGGACTGTGAGCTGTCCGGCTCTCCTCTCCAAGCCCCACTGGGTTCAGTGTGTGCTGCTGACCGGGGTGCCCGGCAGCTGTGTCCYCTGAGCAGGAGGTGGATCACCCCCGGCCCGGGCAGCCTTGGCACCGCAAGCGTGTTCACTCCAGTGTGAAGCAGTCACCGGTGCCTGAGGAGCAAGGGAATGAAGCCCACTCCCTAGGGAATTGTCGCGGAGCAGGTCCTGGGATGTGCTGGCGAGCACAGACCCCTGCTCTGAGTCCCTGCCTGTACGTTGTCCCTCTGACAGGGATAACACCGATCATCAGCGGGGTGCTCCAGGTCCCACCAGGACTCCTCCTCTGGAGTAGGCATGTGGTCAGCCCGCAGCTCCGCACAGCCACTCCCGCGGGTAGCATCAAGGGGCCCTGCGGCACCTCGATCCCGTTTGTCCTGATTCCTGGGGAGGGAGGTGCAGAGGCCTGAACAACTGCTGTCGGGATCAGCCAGGCGGTTTTCCAGCCTGGTGTGTCTGACAAGTGCCCTCCTTGGCCGAGGGCTGAGGATGAATCCCAGGGGCACGTGCCATTTGCGAGGCAGGACGCGCGTCATGACTGTCACCGGCTTAATGGCTGGCATCCCGCTCTACCTGCCAGAGTGCCGCCGGCACCCACGGCCGAGCGCCCTGACCGGGCTCTGCTCCGCAGCCACAGGCAAACCCAGGTGGGTACAGGAGGAGGCTGGGATGCACCAGGGCTCGGGGGTACTGCGACAAGTGCCTGAGAGTGGGAGGGGAATGGTACAGTGAGACAGAAATACTGGCAGCAATGTACATGGGGCATGGGGTGTATATATGATGGGGCATGGAGTTATATATATGATATGGTTTACAGTTTCATGGTGGAGGCATGTGGTTTGTTGTAGGGTATGATAGGCTCTAGGGCTTCATGGTAGGGGCATGTGGTGTGTTATAGGGTATGATAGGCCCTAGGGTTTCATGGTGGGGGCATGTGGTGTGTTATAGGGTATGATAGGCTCTAGGGTTTCATGGTATGGTGGGCCTACCATTGGGGAGGGTGGGATCGGGACGCTTGGGGACAGTGCATTGCTCCCGCCGCTCATGGTCCGTTTCTCCTCCACGGCAGGGCTCCGAGGGGCTAGCCAGGTGCCAGGGGCCCGTTCTCCCACTGGCATGGAGACATGGTCCCGGCRCGGAGCTGCCTTCGACTGCGTGCCCCAGCCGGCAGCCTGCTGCCCTGACTGGATGGCGGAGCTCCCCGACGCCCTGCCYCTCTCCCGCCTCTCCATCCCCGGCACCCACGACTCCCTCAGCCTGTTCGGCGGCCGCCGCCTACGGTGCCAGAGCTGGGGCCTGGAGGCCCAGCTGGCGGCCGGCATCCGCTTCCTGGACGTTCGCTGCAAGCTGTGGCGGGGCGAGCTCCGCATCTACCACCTGTGCACCTTCCAGCGGGCCAGCCTGCGGGGCGTCCTGCGCCGCACCCTGCGCTTCCTCCGCGCCCACCCCGGCGAGGCCGTGCTTATGCGCATCAAGGAGGAGCTGCCCATCTTCTCCCGGCCCGGCTTCGCCGCCCAGCTGCACCGCTGCCTGCTGGAGGAGGGACAGGGCTGTGTGTGGTGCCGGGAGGAGGTGCCCACGCTGGGCCAGGTGCGCGGGAAGATCGTGGTGCTGGAGGCGCTGGCGCGGGAGGTGCTGGGCATCCCCTACGAGCAGCTGAGCATCAGCGACGCCTGGAACGTGCTCTCCCTGGAGCGCAAATGGGCCCGGGCGCGGCGGCACCTGGAGAAGGCGGCCGGCGGAGACCCCACCACCATGTACCTCACCTTCTGCTCCGGCAATGGGCTCTTCACCTGCCCCGAGGAGGTGGCCCGCTTCGTGAACCCGCGCTGCTGCCAGCACCTGCGGCGCCGCGCCGGGCAGCCCGTGCGCTGGGGGGTGGTCATCATGGACTTCCCCGGCGCAGGCCTGCTCCGGCTCATCGTGGAGAGCAAYGGAGCCAAAGGACACGGCACAGCGGCCCCCGGCACCCCCACGGTGCCCTCCCGGCACCTCCGCGGCAAAGGCGACAGACGCCGCAGCCGGCACAGCTCCGCTCGCTGCCCGCGCCGCTGTCCCTCGGGAAGGACGCTGCTGCCGGCCCCGCGCCTCGGCCGAAGGACGTCAGTGCCTGTAGGGCAAAAGCGGGGTTCTAGGTCTTGCAGAGCGCCGGGAAGCCTTCGTGTGACAATGGTGTGACAGCCGCAGAGGCAGCAGAGGAGGGCCGGCTGTGGTCGGAGCGGAGCGGAGCTGCGCCCTGCCCTGAGGAGCCAGGTACGGTGCCGGTGCGGGGCTGGGCCAGCGGCGACTTCACAGCGCAGCACGGGGATGGGTGAGGGTAGAGGGTCCTGCCTCACCTCCTGTCAGGCCAGTGAGTCCTCCCAAAACACCTCTCTGAAAAACAGTCCTTTTCCTTTCAAGGGTAAATAAAAATAAAAAAGCTAGGAAAGCACTGCCTCTGTTGCCTTGCCGTTTCCTATCAGAAAAGTGTAGAAAAGACCTTTTGCTTTTGCTGCTTAGATGTGAAGGAGCCTGTACCACTCTGACCACGGATAAAGCACAGTTTAATTTGTGTCTGTGACCATCTTGATCTTAAAGCAGAGCTGCAAGAGGTCAGAGGAGTGGGAATTAGGTGGCAACAAGTGGTTAGGACATCCTTCCTCTCATTATTTTGGCCTTTGTTTCTTCCTTGCCGGAACTTGCCCAAAAAGTCAGGACTCTCAGGGGGAGCCAACTTCAGCAAGTGCCACCYACCCKGTKCATGRAGAGCWGRATGSCCWGAGGCAGTGATTCAGATGGGACTACACTGTCCCTGGGGTCACACACTGCACTGCGAGTGGCAGAGCCCAACAGTTTGCAACAGCAGGGACAGCGTGGGCCGGGCAGTTTGCAGATCCAAAGTAGTTGAGATATAAAAAAGACTTTGAAACATGAAGCACATTGTGCCTGCGCCTGCTCTACCTGTAGATAATAGATAAATAATCTAAATAGACAACAGAAATAGCTCCTTGGAGCAGAAAGATAAGAAGATCCCAGGGGAGATCTTCAGCCAGGAGGGTCCCTGTGATAACTGATAGCAGCCAAGCTGGTCAAGCTGTGTGCTGAAGCAGGGAGACGAGAAAGAGAGAGGAACTTTTAGAAGAGGAAACCTCAGCTCTGGCCCACCAGAGGGTGAAGAATATCCTCTAGGTTGCTTCTGGCTCAGGGAAAACACAGCTGGGCACARTGCCTGCTGGAGGGGATGCCACAGGATTTCCTGGCCAGAGGGGAGGATGTCTTTAGCTCTGCAGGGGCTGGCCTTGGCTACAGACACAGCTCTAGAAGGACATGGCACAGCCCTGCAGCTGCACCCCAGCACCCTGTACCCGCTCTGTGCCCCAGCTCGCTGGCAGGGCTGCCTGGGATTCCCCGGGTGGGCAGAGTCACTTGTTTACACTTTACCACAGTCAGTGAGATAATGTCAGTGTTATCTGTACCCCAAGCATCCTGTTTGGCAAACCCTTATCTGAGCCACGCACACGTGGCTGCTGCCAGGTGCCGGGAGCCGCAGGCAGCGTGGGCAGTGGTACCTGTGTGGCCAGTGATGCCCAGTGAAAAGGCTCTCCATCACCAGCTCGGCAGTGACAGGCAGGACACAGAGAGCTGTTCTACAGCTGAGGCCAAAGAATATCTCTGAGAGGGTCTGGATGGGATGACCAGGAGTGATTTGCCACAAAATACCCCTGTGTTCCATAGCCAGGGCTGTCCCAGTGCCCCAAGGTCCCTGTGGGTGCGGGGTGCACGGTACTTGCCCTGGTTTTCCGGTCCTGGCTAATCCTCACAACTTTCTCAGTCACTCGAACCCAAGGTGGCACTCAAACGCGTCTCAAAGTGTCCAAACACTTTCAAATTGTGAGAAAKATTTTATCAGGTGCTGCCTGAGGCGGGGCAGCAGCTGATGAAAGGGAGCAGGAGGAGGGTCCGGCTGCTGAAGCTGTGCGCTGGCACACTTGCCCAACGGGATCCTGCAGCTCAGGGACACCCTTTGGGTCAAGCACTTCCTGGGGCTCTGTGGTGGGAGGGAATCTCAGGAGATGCCTCTAAAGCCTCAGGGACAGCCACCCGTGTCCCCAGGGAGGAGTATACCCCATGGCAGCAGTGGGGCTGCACCCAGGGGTGTGTGTCCCCGCCGGTACCACCCCACAGTCCCGACGCGGCGCATCGGGTGGCTCCTTGCGGGGCGAGCGGGGCTCCCAGGAAGGTGCCCGCTGTATCGCAGGCAGCAGCCGAGCCGCACGGGCTGTGTCGGGGTGACTCGGTTCCTCTGCGGTTTGCGGGGGACATTGCACAAGGAGGGGAACAGGCTGTGCCGCCGTGGGGCGGGAGCCTCTGCCGTAAACAACGCCCAGCCGTGCCCCTTCTCCAGAGGCAGAGCCTGCGGCAGGGGCTTTTGGGCACTGAGAGCATCCCCCGACTGCTGCTCAGCGCCGGGGCACGGCAAAGGAGGCACTTCTCCATTCTAGATGYCTGGGTCCGGAGGSACAGGGAGGAGGTGACACAGGAAAGTGTCCTTGTACCTGCCCCMTTGAGCCCATGCTGAGCAAAGCCCTGGCTGGCAGCTTGTGCTGTGSCCTCGGAGGGGTGGCTGAGGGGACRGGGTGCACCATCCTGGCACTGCTCAGCAGGGACAGAGCCATCCTTGGTAAGCAGGGCAGCAGGGACTGAGCATGTGCCCTGCAGCATCCTGAATCCCTTCCAGGGGAGCCAACCTTGGAAGTCACCCGAGATGTGACAGGGTTCCTGGTGATTAACCAGCTCCCAGAGGAGCTGATTCTGGTCTTCTCTCCCTCCTGTCATGTGTACCTTTCCCCACTACCTGYAAAGCAAGCCTCAGTAACCATCTTGCCATGTTAGGACCCCCTCTCTGAGCCCAGGCACCTGTCCCCACAAACAGCTTCAACTTGGTCAGGTATTGTCTTTGCAGCTGCAACAGCCTCTGTGTCTTAGCCACCTTGATTTTGTTTTTAAAGGAATACCACAAACTATTTGTAGTTACAAAAACAAAGGTGGGATATATTTTTTTTCTATTTTTTTTTCTACTACTCTGCCCTACCATGCTGGGTTTCAGCAGAAGTGAAACTGGCAGGGGCACAGCCTGCTCTGCCCTGGGGCGTGCACCCATGAACACCCCTCTGAGTTTCAGCAGGTCTCTCACCAGGGAGAGAGTCAGCTCCCACCCTGCCCAGGTGACCCTCAGCATTTGGAGATGCTCTCCTGTCCCAGCAGCTGCCCCTCAGCCTCTCTGCCTGCTTGGTGCTCATTCCCTTCCCATAACTGACCCCTCTCAAGCAGATGAGCTGCTAGAAAGCGAGCACTCCTGAATTACTGGACACACAGACTCAACAATTCCATAAAAAGAGACAAGTGCAGTAAAACATTTTCATAGGAAGATATCCAGAGACAGGAAGCAAAATTAATTTATACTGGCCAAAAATAATGTAATTGTAGTGGTTATGGCTTTTGTGGGATGGGTTCCTCCTTTTGTCTAGAATGAGTCCTGGTGGAGCAGCATCAATTTCTCTGGAACTGGAAAATACATGTGACCTKCATGGCTCTTGTTTGGCTTTACCTGGAAGTGAGCAGAGTAATTTCTTCAGAAAACCCAGCCAAGGCAGTTSTACTTACGAGCAGGACAGGGTAGGGAAAGATTTATAATGATTACAATGATCCAAGGGGCGGTGGACACAATTAGACATGTTCCTGAAGCACTGGTGGAAGTTCCTAAAGGATGTTAATAAGTCATGGGCCAGTTCCTCTGGCATATTCTTGGACCTTTCTCATGAAGACTTAAAGGCAAAGACAGAAAAAAACATTGCGTAAGTAACTGATTATAAATGGTACACAGATTCACAGCCACACAAACGCCTGTGTGTGGCGACAGTGTCTGGCACAGTACCAGCCACGCTCCCACTCAGCCCATGAGGGACCTCATCACACCTCAGCCCTGCTCTGTCCTCGCCAGTGTAGGCTCTGCCACACGGGTATGGTGGGTAAGAGAGATCTTGGTGCTCTGAGCACCATGGGCTGGAGCTGAATGTTTTCTGAAGGACCCTTCTCCACCTTTTGGGATGCTCAGGCAAGCCTGGCTCGTTGTGGGTCACCTCCTGTGGCTGTCATGTCCCCATGGCAGCCCGGGGATGCACCCAGCTCCCATGCCATGGGGCTGGTGCCAAGCTAGGTCCCATCAGGACCGTGGCCAGGGCTGACCCCACTGCTCCCCTCTAGCCCCGGGCCGAGAGAAGGGTTTGTGGAGAGCCCTGTGGCGGGGGAGGAGGGGATGTGGKGGCAGGATGTGGGCTGGCAGCGGGGCTGGGATGGGAGGGGAAGAGGCCGGGGCAGGGAGCGATGTGCTGCACACTCGGAGGAGGGACAGCTGCCGCTGGCTGGGCACGGTGCGGCTGCGGCGCCACCATGGTGAGTCCTGCTCCTTTCCTTGGGGTGACTGCYTAGAAAAGGGGATTAGGGGAGGGCAGGGCAGTGGGTAGGTGCTGACAGGAATCAGTGTCACTGCTGGGGCTGTGGGACATGTTCAGGCTGTCCCAGAGACCCTGCCTGGGTGACCCCAGGCTCACGGCACACTGCCAGGCACACAGGGCACTGCCTTGGCAGAGACCGATGCCAGCCCTGGATGGGCAGGAAGGGGCTCAGAGGGCACAGGATATTAGGGGCTCCCCAGGAGTGAAGTGCATTGCTGGCAGTGTGTCCCCCACTGCCCAGCCACGCTGTAGGCMCTGGAAGGGGCCATTCCTGTGTGCCTGAGTGTGAGCTACCACAAGCAACGGGCCCTTGTGGGTGCATGCCCGAGCCCCTTGGGATGTGCAYGCTCACAGCTCCCTCCCTGTCAGGGCACTGCTCTGGGACCACGATCTGCTGGGAGGACACGGACTCTGGGCTCTCCTGGCATCTACCTGGGCATCGCTGCCATCACATGGGGTAAGTCACCCACCACCCACCCAGTAAGCCCAGCATGACCCTGGAAATGGGAGAAGGTTTGTGTATTTTGGGGGTTCATCGGTCACACCCCCCAGATCTGGATGCTCCTGGGCTGGGAGGGGGCTGCCCTTGCCCAGGCAGACCGTGCTCCCCCCGAGGAGGGCTGGGCTATGCCTGGGTCCCTGCAGGATGTTTGGTTCCCCAAATGCAGCGTGGCAGCTGGTGCGCTGTGCTGTGAACCGGGGAACAGCAGCAGTGGCTCTGCCCACTGCCTACAGCCATGCCCATCTTGTACCCACTGCCTACATCCATGCCCGTGTTGTACCCATGCCTACACTCGTGCCTGTGCCGGGGAGCTGGGCATGGRTGTGGTCACAGGACCCACAGGTGTGAAGGTTCATAGCCCAGCTGGGGCAGCACCACACAGAGTTAGATCTGCTAATTGACATCAGGGGAATAGAAGCTGATTTGTTTCTGCTGCCTGTAGGTTATTCCCTTCACATGCGGGCATTGCACAGAGTAAAACCTGCTGGCRCCTGCTCTGTGAGTTGAATTATTTTCCTAAGAAACTCAGTGACTGAGCTGAGGAACAGAAATGAGGCAAGTGCGGAAGTGCCAGGGAGAGGCTGAGATTTGGCTCTAGGAGAAAACAAAAAGGCAAAGGCACCCCAAGCACAGAGGGTGCTGAGCACCACCCTGGGAAGAGGTATCAGGGCTGCCAAGGGAGCCAAAGTGTCAAAAGGCAGGGAAACAGCACCCACTGGGGAGGTAACATAGGGCAGATGAGGTGAGCCATAGAAAGGGTGTAACTGGTGGAGCTGGAGGAAAGAGGTGAGAAAACAYGTGGAGGATGAACACGTAGCAGATGGGCTTCTTTGGCCCTTCTTGGTTTGGGGATGGGGTGTGTGGGGGTAGCAGGCAGCTGTCCTGAGCCGTGCTGGGGAGCAGTGAGCGCCAGGAGGAGGGTGGTGGGAGCTGGGGGTGGGGCAGGCTTCCAGAAGGTGCCCTGAGAGCCTGTCCTGCAACCCCAAATTCCCAAAAAGTAAAGAGGGAASTGCCTTTTCCTCAGCTTCAGTTTTGTTGAACAAAGAAAACAGTTTGCACTTTCACAGAGAAAACCAGACAAATTATGGGAAATTACTTAGAAAATGTAAAATTATTGACAAAACTACAGCCCAAATTAGACTTTAGAAAATCTGTACTAGCATCTAATYAGCAACGCCCAGATCTTTGTCTGCATAACCGCAGTGTGATAGACACTCCTGAGATGCCGGGTGAGCCAGGCTGGTTGGTTGGAGCAGACTTTGATCCCCATCTCACTTTCTGCACAGATGCAGATATGATCCCCATATCACTTTCTGCAGTTGTGGAGATAGCTGCTTCTGAGGAGAATGGAGGAAGCTTCCTTCTGTGGCTAAAACCCTTTGATTGCATAAAGTTCTGATGTGAAATGCTGTAAATAAGAGCAGGGTTTCAGCAAAGTGTCCTTCACTTCTGGGTGTGGGTTCCAGTTACTTTCTGGCTTTGCCCTGCTGGGTGGGCATGACCAYGATGTGAGCTTGACTTTTGTAAGACCTTGTTTTGCAACACTGAGTTTTACAAGACTCTTTAGACCATCTCTGGCTCAGATGAGCACACTGAGATCCAAGTGCTTTGCTCCAATCTCTCACGTGGCAGGGTAAAGCAAGAAAACTGAAGTGGTACACTTCTGCACTCAAGGAAGGAACCATGCTTAAGGAACCATCTAAAAGTCTATTTTCCCCTTTGGGAAACTTTTGTGGGCAGGGRAACAGAGCCATGGGGCTGGGCTTTGAATCCTTGTGCTGGAGGAGGGGTGGCATCACAGCTTGGGGCTCTCCTGCTGCCTGCACTCTGCCTGTCCCATCCCATGCTGCTCCCTGCCTCAGCCTTCACCCTGTGTCCCCCACCTTCCTCATCCCCTGTGTCATCCAGCTCCCTCTGCCATGCCTGATCCACGCAGGTCTTTGTGTACCCATAGAACCCCAATCTCATCCACACTTGTCTTCTCATCCAAGCCCTTCACYCAGCTGGTCACTGGCATCTCCTGGCCATGATGCCAGGCTCAGCCCACCCTCACATCCCAAAGGATCTCACCCCTGACCTGGCTCCCACCCTTTCTTGATCCCACACCTCATCCTCTCTCACAGGCACGCTGCTGTGGGTGGAGGTGGGTGCCTGGACCTACCACTACAGTGACCAAGGGGACTACACGTGGGAGCAGGCCAGGAATTACTGCCAGACCTTCTTTACCGACCTGGTGGCCATCCAGAACCAGCAGGAGATCGAGTACCTCAACAGGAGTCTGCCCTACCACGCTCGCTATTACTGGATCGGCATCCGCAAGCTGGGCGGTGTCTGGACCTGGGTGGGCACCAGGAAGGCACTGACCAAGGAGGCAGAGAACTGGGCACTMGGGGAGCCCAACAACCGCCGCTCCAACCAGGACTGCGTGGAGATCTACATCCAGCGGCCGCAGCAGTCGGGCAAGTGGAACGACGAGCCCTGCAGCCGGAAGAAAAAAGCGCTATGCTACCGGGGTGAGCGGTGGGACCACGGCCCAGAGCTGCACTGGGGGGGCTGGGGACCTCGGCAGGGTGGTCAGTGGCTCTTGGTGACCATTCCCTGTGTGTGCAGCCTCCTGCCAGCCCTTCCCGTGCAGCCAGCGCGGTGAGTGCGTGGAGACCATCGGGAGCTACCGCTGCGAGTGCTACCCTGGATTCCACGGCCCTGAGTGTGCAGAGGGTGAGACATCCATCCCCATCCCTCCCTCCCTGCTGACATGGCAGGGCTCCTGTGCTCCTAACGGGCTGGTGGCACCGTGTCTCTGCAGTGGTGCAGTGTGCCGAGCTGGAGCCCAAGGGAGTGCACATGAACTGCAGCCATCCCTACGGAGACTTCAGCTACAACTCCACCTGCGAGTTCGGGTGCCAGGAAGGGTTTGARCGGCGAGGGGCGGGCATGCTGCGGTGTCTGCTTTCCCAGGAATGGTCAGCAAACATCCCCACCTGTACAGGTAGGGCCTGGCAGGGSCTGGGAGTCTCAGGGATGCAGCATTGATGCCTTGGGGGGCCCAGCCCTGTGTGCCCAATGCTGCTTAGACAAGTCTTGCCCGTTGTGGAAGCATCTCTTGGTGCTATATATGGGATGTGATTCCCCGAGGAGGCTGCAGTGACAGAGCAGCAATGAGCTCATGATAAGCCCCCTGCTCTGCCTGTCTGTCCCAGTGCCCTTGCTCTCCATCCTGAACCCCACTCAGATGTCAGCACCCTGTGTGCACCAAGTATGGAGTCAGGATATTGTCTTGGCACCTCTGTCAACCCTCTCYCCCTAAGCCTGCCCTGATCTGCCTTAGGAAGGTGTTTGGCTCCTTGGGAAAGAAAAGAAGGGTTACTGTCCCACAGCCAAGGGAACGGTTATCCTGGAAGGGATAGGCCACCTTGATCAAGGACCCATATAAGCTGGGAGGGACAGATGATGGCAGGAAACCACAAAGGAGAGAAAGTTGTGGTATGTTATGCTGCAGGGGCAGAGAAAGTCTTCCTGTCGGTGGCTTGAGGRTTTGCAGCCAGGCACCAGGCATCCCAGAGAAATACTGGGCTTTTTGGGGGGCACAAGAACCTTTCCCACGCTGTGGTGTGGTGTATCTGCAGCCTTACACAAGGATGGGATGAGTTGAGGACAGGAGCAGACATGGGACACAACCGGAGACCCTCTGGATTGGGAAGGGTCAGGAGTGGGCAGCATCTTTGCATAGATAGTCTTAAAAAAAAAAAAATAAAAAATAAAGCCTGCCAAAAAGAGCCTGTCTTGAAGCTAGTGCTGGTGATGACTTGCCTTAGGCAGCTGAGACCAGCAAAACTCTCAGCAGTTACAGGGAACAGGCACAGAGATGTGATGGGACTGTTTTGTAACCAGCATCCCCAGCAGGGGTAGGGGCAGGCTCCCAGTTTTGTGSAAGTCCCTGCAGGTAAGCTGGGCTGATCCTGTGCTCCAGGCTTTTCAGGCTCCCAGGGGCTTGCTTTCCCAGCTTGTTGTTTTTTCCCCGCTAGCTGTAATATGATTGATTTTTGTTTTATTGCRAAGAATCAGATAAGTGACTCGGTCGCCTGTGCTGATAACGAAGTGGTGTTAGTGAGCATTGCCAGCTGGGCTTGCTCCAAAAATGAGCAGAGCAAGGCTGCAAGCAAGGTTGATGGTGCTGTAAGCACTGTGAGGGACAAGGGGCCTGGCCTGCCCCAAACTCTGCCCCACGCCTGCCTGCAGCCGTGGTGTGCCCATTGCTGGCTGGCCCCAAAGGGGCTGGATCAACTGCTCCCACCTTCACAGCATATTCACCTACAGACTCCTCTGGGCACTCTCTGAGAAGCCAGAACAGCCTGGGAAATAGTTGTGAAAGGAAAAGTCTGCCTAGGAAAGTGTTTGGTGTCAGTCTGAAAACAGCGAATGGAGTCAGTATCAGCTGGGCTGGAGGGCGTTAATGCAGCAACTGTGTCCCCTCCAGGAAATCACTTGTAGGGCAGAAAAATCATTGTACCAACTACAGTTTTTGAAGAGGTTATGAAGATTTTATTTAAATTCTGCCTGAATCATTAGATTCAGCCTCATCTATCCCATCTCTGAGATCTGCTCTCCCATTGCAGCCATCACCTGTCCAGYGCTCARTGCTCCAGAYCAGGGAGAGATGAACTGCTCCCACCTCCAYGGWGACTTCASCTTTGGCTCCACGTGTGCCTTCTCCTGCCAGATGGGGTTTGCACTGATGGGGGCACAGAGCCGTGARTGCACAGCTACAGGGACGTGGACAGGGGATACAACAAGATGTGAAGGTAGAGCTGCTGCTGGAGCACAGGCTGTCTCTGGCCTTGGGCTGACACTCTGGTGTTCCCCAGCCCCCTGGTCCCAGAAGTCTCCCAGTTTTAGCCTCCCAGATCCCAAGCTCTTGACTGAAGTGTACCTCTTCACTCTCCAGCCATCACCTGCCCAGTGCTCAGTGCTCCAGACCAGGGAGAGATGAGCTGCTCCCATCTCCATGGGGATTTCACCTTTGGCTCCACGTGTGCCTTCTCCTGCCAGACAGGATTTGCACTGATGGGGCCACAGAGCCGTGAGTGCACAGCCATGGGGACATGGACTGGAAACACCCCACACTGTGAAGGTAGGGTGTTGCTCAAGGTGTCATAGACCCTGGAATGTTCTTAAGTGTCTTGGTCCTTTCATTCCAACAGTTTAGTCTCATAGTTTAGGCTCCTGCTCAAAGTGTTTCTCTGTCCCTGCAGCCATCACCTGCCCAGTGCTCAGTGCACCAGATCAAGGAGAGCTGAACTGCTCCCACCTCCATGGGAACTTCAGCTTTGGCTCCACGTGTGCCTTCTCCTGCCAGAAGGGGTTTGTGCTGATGGGGCCACAAAGCCGTGAGTGCACAGCCATGGGGACATGGACTGGGGACACCCCACACTGTGAAGGTAGAGCTGCTGCTGGGCCATTGGGTGACACAAGGGTTTCCCCAGTCTCTGAGACTGAACAGTTTAGCCTTGTAGTTCTCAGGCTCCTGCTTGAAGTGTTTCTCTGTCCCTACAGCCATCAGCTGCCCAGTGCTCAGTGCTCCAGATGAGGGAGAGATGAACTGCTCCCACCTCCATGGGGACTTCACTTTTGGCTCCACGTGTGCCTTCTCCTGCCAGACGGGGTTTGCACTGATGGGGCCACAGAGCCGTGAGTGCACAGCCATGGGGACATGGACTGGAAACACCCCACACTGTGAAGGTAGGGTGCTACTTGAGGTGTCACAGGCCTCTGGCTGACCCTGGAATGTTCTCCAGTGTCTTGGTCCTTTCATTCCAATGGTTTAGCCTTGTAGTCCCCAGACTCCTGCTTGAAGTTTTTCTCTGTCCCACAGTCATTGCCTGCCCAATGCTCAGTGCTCCAGATCAGGGAGAGATGAACTGCTCCCACCTCCACAGAGACTTTGCCTTTGGCTCCACGTGTGCCTTCTCCTGCCAGACGGGGTTTGCACTGATGGGGCCACAGAGCCGTGAGTGCACAGCTACAGGGATGTGGACAGGGGATGCAACAAGATGTGAAGGTAGAGCTGCTGTCCKAGGTGTCACAGGCCTTGGGCAGACCCCAGGGCATTCTCTTTTTGGTCCTCTCATCTTACGAGTTTAGCCTCTAGTCCCCAAGCTCCTGCCTGAAGTRTGCCTCTTTGCCCTGCAGTCATCACCTGCCCAGTGCTCAGTGCTCCAGCCCAGGGAGAGATGAACTGCTCCCACCTCCATGGGGACTTCAGCTTTGGCTCCACATGTGCCTTCTCCTGCCAGACAGGATTTGTGCTGATGGGGCCACAGAGCCGTGAGTGCACAGCCATGGGGGCCTGGACCGGGGACACCCCACAATGCAGAGGTATTACTGCTGCTCAAGGTGTCACTGGTCTTGTGTTGAGCATGGGATGCACCCCAGAGGATCCCATTGAACCTCTTGTTCCAATGGTTTATCCTCAAAGTCCATAGATTCCAGCTTGGAAATGTATCTCTGTCCTTGCAGCCATCACCTGTCCAGCACTCAGTGCTCTAGACCAGGGAGAGCTCAACTGCTCCCACCTCCATGGAGACTTTGCCTTTGGCTCTGCGTGTGCCTTCTCCTGCCAGACAGGGTTTGTGCTGATGGGGGCACAGAGCCGTGAGTGCACAGCCATGGGGACATGGACAGGGGATGCCCCACACTGTGAAGGTAGAGTTGCTACCACAGCTCAGGGTGTCACTAGCCTTGGGGTGACACTATGATGTTCCCCAGCCCCCTGGTCCCAACAGTCCCTCTTTTTTGAGGTGTGTGTGCCTCTTCACCCTTGCAGCCATCAAATGTTCAGCACTGACCATGCCCAAGATGGGCCAGGCTGCCTGCTCACACCTCTATGGGGACTTCACCTTTGGCTCCACGTGTGCCTTCTCCTGCCAGACGGGGTTTGTGCTGCTGGGGCCACAGAGCCGTGAGTGCACAGCTACAGGAACCTGGGCAGGGGATTCCCCACAATGCAAAGGTAAATCTCACCATCTCACACGTATCTGAGAGGGCTCTGTTGTAGTAGATTGTGTTCCCCAGCACCCCAGGTGATGTCACYTCATCCCTGGCTTCCCAGCCCTTGTGTCCCCACCCCTCTACCATCAGTCCTGTCCCCTTGATGCTCCTGCTGTGCTTTATCTCCAGCTGTCAGCTGCCCGTTGCTGGCCCCTCCAAGCAAAGGCCAGCTGAGCTGCTCTCACATTCATGGGAACTTCACCTACAACTCCACGTGCACCTTTTCCTGCGAGGAGGGGTTCGTTCGGATGGGAGCAGAGACACTCCGGTGTGAGGCCACAGGGAACTGGACCAGCAATCCCCCTGTCTGTGCAGGTATGGTGGGATCCCTCTGCTCCCCTGGCACTGTGGGGGTTCCAGCTTTCCTCCAAGCACATCTTGACCATGGTGGGGGCTCCCCAGGGGCTATGAAGTCCTGACAACTTTCTAACGTGTGGCTCTGTGGCTTTGTTTCAGAGGATGGTGCCTTCTTAAAGCAAGTCCTGGCTTACAGCAGTGGCTCAGCCCTGGCATTAGCTGGTGTTGTGCTCTCCGGGGGGCTCATTGCCCTCCTTGCCAARAGGCTCAGTGACAGAGGTACAGAAATCTTTCTGCAGCCCACCCTAGCTTTGGCCAGGGGCTCTCAGGCAAGGTGGTTACAAAATCCCAGGGGAGGCTGGGGTGGTTAGAAGTGTTTAACAGGGTGACTACCTCCATTCACATGTCCTATTTGCTATGAGTTGTTTGGCTCCTTGGCAGTTTGAAAGTGTCAACAGCCAAGTTTGGAGGGCAGAGCCAGATAAACATCGTCACTCTGAAGAAGGCAGCAAATGCTTCAGCCCTCTCCTGGCCCCATCCCATGCTTGTCAAACTCTGCTCAATTTCAGATGCTGCTGCTGCAGCTTCTCATGACCTTCACTAAACAGATCKGGTTATTTCTTTTCTATGTGCTTTATCCCTGTGGACATTTCAACACCGCTATCAGAGGAGAAGAGGAAGCTCCTGAAACCCACCAGGTGAGAGGCAGGAGGGTGCGACTATCACAGCCCTGTGGTCACCCTGCTGACAGCCAGGTCTGCCTGAGTGAGGCTGTTTTTATATGGGAACATCTCTGGGGCTGACAGGGCCGTGCTAACCCCTGCCCTTCACACACTCCTGCACTATCCAAGGTGACACCCTTGTGTTTGCCTTCCAGTGACCTAGGAGCACCGGGCACCTTCACCAATGCAGCGTATGATGCCAACCTGTGAGGTGAGGGCTGGCATGACCCTGTTCAAAATTTACCTGGGCAGCCATCCTGCCTGCTGGGGACACCCCTTGGGACCRAAGTGGGTGACAGCAGCTCTGTCTCTCCTATGCTTGCAGCCTGCCCAAAGCCCAAACCCATCGTGTTCCCGGTGCTGCAGGCCCAGCAGGAGMTGCTGCCAGGATGCAGAGGGACTCCATGCCTGTGGCTGCACCCACACCAGTGCTGGCTATGGACACTGCCACCACASTGCATTCCCCTGGGGAGGAGAACTGCCTCCAGGAAAAGCAGCTGGACACCCGCCAGGGATGAAGGGCTGTGTGCTGGGGGCAGTGTGTCACACAGCCCTTGGACATTTTCCCACCGGGAATTTGGACATTCTCCGATAGCTGCTCCACTTGTGCTTCCACCAATGAACTTGTGTCAGCAGGGTCTGAATAAACACCTTTSTCTAACCAATGTGTCCATGTGCCTGAGGCAGAGGGGGAAAGTCTTCTKTAAATAATGTGGTTAACAGGACTGGGGAAATGATTCTTCCCCTGTGCTTGGCTCTGGTGAGGCACATCTCGAGTGCYGTGTCCGGTTCTGGGCCCCTCAGTTCAGGAAGTACGGTGAGGTGCTGGAGCGGGTCCAGAGAAGGGAATGAAGGTGGTGAAGGAGCTGGAGCACAAGTCTGAGGRGGATCAGCTGAGGGAACTGGGGTTGTTTAGCCTGGAGAAGGCTCCGGGGAGACCTTATCGCTCTCTACAACTCCCAGGAAGGAGATTGTAACCAGCTGCGGGTCCATCTCTTATCCCAGGCTTGTCTTTGTGAAAGGACAGGAGGACACAGTCTTAAGCTGTACCAGGGGAGGTTTAGGTTGGACATTCAGAGGAATTCCTTCACAGAAAGTGATTAGACATTGGAAAGGGCTGCCCTGGGAGGCGGTGGAGTCACTGCCCCCGGCGGTGTTTGAGGAAACACTGAACGCGGCAGTAAATGCCATGGTCTGGTTGACAGGGTGATGTTGGGCCACAGGTCGCACTCGCTGATCTCAGAGGTCTTTCCCAAGCGAACGGACTCTGTGAGTCTCTCTGGGCACCGAGTGCACGGGCAGCCGCCGCCGGAGCCCCGCGCACCCTCAGCCCCGCCCCGCCCCGGCCCGCCGAGTGTCCGCCGGCAGCCGCCGTCCGGGGCGGGCCGTGCCGGAAGCAGACGTGTGTTTCGGGAGGAAGGGGAAGCCATGGCGGCGGCCGAGGCCGAGTGGGAGCCGGCGGGGCTGCTGCCCGCTCGGGGGGGCGGTCTGGACTGGGGTGAGCGCGGCTTCGGGGGGCCGGGACCGGGGCTGGGGCTGGGGCGGGCCGGCGCGGAGCTCCCCGGCGGGGCCGGGCCGGCGCTGAGCCCCTTGTGTCTCCCGCAGAGGCTGTGCTGGGCGAGGAGCTGAGCGAGCTGCTGGGCGCCGCGGCCCCCAAGGACGAGCCCGAGGTGAGTAGCGGGGGCAGCGGGGYTGGCGGGGGCCGGGCTCCGCGCTCCGCCGGCGGGGTGAGCTCCGGGCCGGCTCGGGGAGCCCCCGGGGCCTGGCAGGAGAGCGCGGCTGGCCGGCCCTCACGGTGCGTCAGCGCTGAGATAGCGATCGCTTACACACACCGCGGCTGTCACGGCTGGAGAGTGGAGCGGGAGTGTCGGGGAGAGAGTTTAGGGTGAGGGGTGAGGTGTCGTGGAGGAGGAGCGGTGTTGTCACTGCCCCCGTGAAGGTGAAGCCTGCGGGGCAGCGCTGGCTCAGGACTACCTGAGAGGAGAAGGTTGGATATGTTACACCTCCATCCAGCCGGGTTCTTCTTTATCACTTTGCCTATTAGATTACTTCTGTTTTTTTATTCTTTAATGTAGGATTTTCTCCAAAACCCTTTGCTTGCAACATTATGCCTTAATCCCTATCTTTTTCACTCTGCAAACTGCTTTTCCTCTCCTGGGGCATTTGCCTGGTGGATTCTCCTCTCCATGATCTTCCCCTGCCCCCTGTGTCCTGTCCCACTCCAACACAACCCCTGAGTTATCCAATGTAAACTTCAGGTTTTAAGAGCATTCCTGCAGGTGTACAGCCAGTCACTGGAGAAAGTGTAGGAACTGACTGATTGTACAAGGGGAAAGTATTGCCCATGAGCAGGTCAGTATTACTTGCCTGTGTGGAGGCTCTTACTGCACGGCTCATGTTGTGGGTTTTTGGTTATTCTTCCTATAAACGTGCACTAATGAATTTTCTCTTCATTGTAACTTGTAAGTACCAGTATCTATCCTGTCTGCAGGCTTTTTAAATCTTCCTTCACAAGGCAAGTTGAGAATATAAGGAAAGGTATACTTGCAAGGTAGTTTTTAGGAAAATCTTTTTGCGTATTTATATGAGCTGGGTATGTCATGTCTGTATTTTTTGTGTAAGTGCTCGTAAAGGGGCCACATCTGCAAAGGSAACTGAGACTTACACATGCACAAGCAGAAGAATATTGTGAGAAAACCCCAACTGTTATTTTAAAGGGTGTATGTATTAAGTGATTTTAGCTTGTTTGTTTGTTTYGGTTTTTGTTGCAAAAGGAACCTGGTGTCCTTGGCTTTAGGTGTTGACATCAGTGTATACACGTATAGGGAGACCTAATACATGCTGCTCATCAGGTCTTGAGCAAATCAGTCTTGTGTTTGTTTTCCTGTGGTAAACTGTCCCTGATGCTGCTTTTGTAAAGTGCTTTGAGATTAAATAAATTAGATATATTTTTCAAGGTAGTTGAAAAAAAGGATGGCACCAAGATGCTAAAACTTGTGTTTTATATGAGGTGGCTCAATGACTGAACTTAAAACTTTTGCTTTACAAATCACCAATAAGGGTACAATAATTAATTATAATCTTAAACTGATCTGCCACTTCCTACAGGTGTAAGTTCAAAAGAAGCTTTGCTTTATGTGTTTTAGTTGAAAGTTTTTCCTTTAAGGACTCTTGTCTCTACATACCTTAAGGCACCTGAAGTGATTGATGATTATGTTATATGTTTTGTTTTCTGGAGCTGTAAGAATGTGAATATAATGGCTGGTGGTGTCAATTATTCTTTGTCTTGTCTCTTTTTCTGAACTGTCATTTCAGGACAATGATCTCTATAACTTTCATTTTGACTTGGATTTGATGTCTTGGGATTCAGACCTTTGGAATATTACAGGCCATGCATAYGCAGGTAATTAAGCTTCTGTATTTTGCAGGTGTTGCTCTTCCTACCCTGCCCCACAAGGGTGAGCTGTTTAAACTCATGGGGAACTATTTGCTGCCCTACAGCCTTTTGCTCTGTGATGAGAATTATGCTGTGTTTCTGTAGGATGGGTACAGCAGACAAGGGCTGCCCTACAAGCCAAGCTGTGTCTTCTGCTGTGCCATGCTTCAGGAATTAAATATGTGGTGTAGGACAGTGTGTTCTTTACTGATATCCCATTGCTAAAAACTCGTGCAGTAAAATGTCTTTACCTGCCTTTTGCAGATGCAGACGTGAAGACAGAACCTTTGTCACCAGCTGCTTCCAGCTGTTCGGTCCCTTCGCCATCATCTGTGGACTCTCCAGTGCAGAATGTGCCTGTATGCAAAAACCCCCTGTAACATAAACAGAAACAGTTCTGACAAACCAAAATCCCTGTGATCTATTTCTCTGACCAGATTAATGGCATAAGAGGAATAGCTTATTTTTCCAGCCCTTGAAAAAACAGTGGTGTTTTCTTACCTCTTCTCTGTGACCCAYTGGAATAAGAGCATGTTCAGCTCTGTTTGCTCAGCTATGTTTGTTAGCCTTGTTGCCAAACAAAATTGCTTCTAAAGRCTTCTTCTGAGAGAATGAAACTCTACCACAACATGGTGGGAGCATGAGTTTATGGCTTTTTAGTCTATCAGCTGCTGGCCTCTGCCTCCCATTGTTCTGCTGATGTTTTTTTTTTTTTTTAGTGATGTCTGGCATTGGCCACAATCAAGCTGCAGAACAAAACCTTTCTCCTGTTGGCTGCAGCAGCAACACAGATAYGATGAAAAGCAGATATACTCAGAACTGCTAATAGACTCTTCACTGTATTTCTGAAGTATTAATCTCCCATGCTTTCTGTCTGCAGGATGATATGGACTTCAGCTGTAGCTCCCAGATGTCTCCCATCTCYCTCTATGGCAAAAGCTGCAAAAGCCCTCCATCTCCTGAAAGTGATGGAGACAAGAAGCCTCCTGTGAACATCTCTTCTCGATCTGGTATGAGAGACAAAGTTAACCTTTATCCATAAATGGTGTGTGTGTTGTCTTGCGTATAAATTATTGACTAACACACAGTAGATACCCTGTCATTTATGACTTGGATATTTGATCAGATGTTTATTTTTAACAAATATTATAGATGGGTAAACACAATTAAAAGCAACATTAAATGCCATATTAAAAGCAACTTCATTATTGCTTGAATTCTGTATATTATGTCTTTTGTTCCAACTCTGACTCTTTTTCCTTTTYTAGCAAATAATTCTGCAAAGAACCTGAAGAGGTGTGGTCAGACAGTGTCCAGGCCTTTGATACAGCCCAAACCCCTTTTGCCTGCTGTGCCTGAAGCTCAGGCTAACATTGGCATCCCAGCTAAAACCATCATTATTCAGACTCTTCCCACGCTTGTGCCACTGCCAAAGAAYCAGCCTGTTGTTAATATCCAGCCAGCACCTCCTAAAGGTAGGAGAATTGTCTTGACTGGGCCAGGTCTTAGTGGTAATATTGTCTGTTTGGGATGGCTGATAGAATGAAGTTAGGTCTGGTGCATGAAAGAGGAGGAATAGGAGAAAAAGCAGTTCTAATGTTTTGTTGGAAAAGCTTTAGGCTGAGAAASTGGGCTTACTCTTCTCCTGTGAGAAACAGAACTCACATGGGCATTGTGTGGAATGGAAGAGAGTTGATTATATAATTCCATTATTTGGAATGGAAGACAGAGGCTGTGCTGAGCACTGGCTGTGGAGATCAAACTGCTGATTTGGAAGGATCTGTAGGGATGCTTTGCTCTGTACTGCTTGCAGTGTCAGGTGGTGCATAAAATGATTACAGTGCTCTTCTGACCAAAGGAAGATCGAGCAGAATTGAGGGTGCCTTGAAGGAAGCTGGAAAGCTTGGAGAAGTGATACAAGTTTGTATTTTTTACCCACATGAAACTCCACCACAACATGGTGGGAGCATGAGTTTATGGCTTTTTAGCTCCCTAAACAGCATTAAATGGAATGCTGTGAAATCTGCTAAAAATTGAGAGCTTTTCTAACCTCTGACAAAGTTGCTGATGTTAACTGATGGAAAGTGACTGCCTGTCCCCTGATAATTCTTTATTCCTACAGATACCCTGTGACCAATTTTTTAAGTAGCTCGAGTTTTTATTTGTGAATCCAAAGCATTGTTTCACTTTCCAGCCGAGGCAGCAGGGACACTGCTTGCCTTGCAGGAATTGGCAGCAGGGACACTGCTTGCCTTGCAGGAATTGTCAGCTGCAGTTGCTCGTTTCACCAGCTGATGGCCACAGTTCCTTTTGGTTGATTGCACAGGCACTGAAGCATGGAAGAGAAAGGAGACGAATTCTTAAGGGCATGGATCARTAAATTATTGCAATGGTGAAAAAAATGTCTCCATTACTAATTTCTCTTCTATCAGGGGTTCAGCCAAATCTGGAGATGCTGACATTTGTTATGACATGCCTGAGATTCTTAGACTTCTTAAAGCACAGGTCAGCGCAGTCAGCGTGACCTAATTCTTATTCCTTCTGATGTTCCAGCTGATAAAATATCATCTGGAATAAGGAATGCTGGGGTTATGGATTTCTTTGGATRTAAGTCTAGTACTCTGAAGATCAGCTTCTCCTTTTCCCTGARGAAAAGTCAGGACAGTAGTTTCTGTGAGACAGTATAGAGGAAATACTTTTGGGAAAGTATTTCCATGCATTCCATTTACTTTAATTGATGGTATGTTTAAAAATTCTRTTGTGCAGCTTCCATAACAAAAACCATAAAAATCTTTTTTTCATCAGCCAAAATCCCCTGCATGTGAAAAGCTGGAGCTACCAGTTTGAAATATGCCATTATCTTCAAAGAAGCATGAGAAATTGTATTTTCACAGTCCCTTTTATAGAAGCTTAAAGTAGATRGCATGATCTTAGAGCATCACATCCTTTATACATCAAAAAAAAAAAAGTTGTAATAGTTTCAAATTCATCATTTAAGGTTCTTAAATATGATGTCTTCAAGACTGTGTCTGAAAAAAAGAAGGTCTAATTTTACTCCATACATAAAAGATCTTGGCACTGGGTGAATTACTTCACTTTTCACCTTCCAGAAGGCTGGATAAATGCTGTAATGCATTGYCGTGCATTTTGGTTGGAATGCTCAGCTGGAATGTGCTCTTTTCTGAAAGCTGGCGAGGTCATCCTGTTACAAAGGATTAGAGAGACGTTAATGTGTTTTCAGACAACMAAATATTACTCAAGCACCTGCTTGAGTTAAATGTGGTTGTTGGACTGAAATTTCTTGGATGTGACTGTTTTTAATTCCATTTCAAACTCTGTCAAAATTACCTCATTTATTTTKCCTTTATTCTTAAGCTTTATACAGYTTGTGTATAAACTTTCTTGCATAAGGCATTTTTCTAAAAGAATGATTTTAGTGTGAATTGAAGCTTCATCATAAGTTTTGAAAGTGTAACTTGCATTGTTCTCTTCATCTTTCATCTCCTAGTTTGAATTGGTCTGTGTAGCAGAAGTCACTTCTGTGCAGTACATTTTCCATTGAATACAGCAATAAAGTAGGTAGRGACAAAAGGGAGAAGGAGGATTGGGGTAAGTTGGCTCAGTTCTTTGAAAAAGTTGTTCAGAGTACTTCAAGTGTGAGCAATACTGAAATGAGTAATGTATATAACAAGTGTGGAATTTTATTAACCTTTAAGAGCTTTTGGGATAGAGCTTGATTTATTGGATCCCTTTAGTATGCATAGTTTTGGTTTGCAAGATGGATTAAGAGTCCTGTAAACTTCAGAACTTCTTTTTGCCATTCCTATTCTGGGAGATATAATAATGCRTTTGAGATAAATTTTTCAGGGCAGAAGAGGATGTCAGTATGGCCCTACAGAGTGGTSATGTACAAATCCATTTCATCCGTGCTGAGCGCTGCTGTTTGTTCTTGTGTTCCAGGTCAATCCGTGGTGCTCCCCCAGCCCGCTGTGGTRCAGCTCCAGGCTTCTGGGGTGCTTCCTGCCTCCCAGCCAGTCATTGCTGTCACTGGAGGAGCCACACCACTTCAGAACCACACGGTGAATGCACTGCCTCCAGCTGCTGCAAACGGCTCAACCAACAGCAAAATCCTGGTGACAAAGCCCTTGCTTCAAAGCACCACCCCAGCTGTTGGGCTGGATGTAAGTTCTGACTGTGTGGGATAGCTGTTAACCAAGGCTTGGACACAGCTTTTACCTACTGGGTCCTTTAGAGCCTCAGGAAAACTCTTAATAGGATTTCCAACAGTAAACAGGGAATTTAGCAGCTTGGCACAGAACAGAGAGGAACAGCTAGATCTCTGCTGGCCTGTCTGGAGTGGCTGAAAACAGTGCTGATACATATTTTCCATCACTTGTCTTCTCAAGTGCAAGCTCTCAGTGGCTGGAGATCTCTTACATACAGGAAGATTTGATAGATATCATTTTTGGTTAGTGCTAAATAATTTTTCTAATGCATATAATAAAAACATTCTTTTGGAAGTAGTTGAATTGGAAATCACAATKCCTAATTCTTTTTCCTCAGATTTTRCTCTGATTTTTAGAAACTTCAGTTACTGAGTTCCATATGATCCTAATCTCTTCAGACTCCCTTTTGATCAGATACTGAGCAGAAGGGGTTTAAGCTCTCAACAATTACAGTGCGAATAAGTAAGTTTTTCCATAGCAAGCAGTAGGTGTRAACAGTAGCTTTTGAAATGTRTGTGGGKTTTTTTTCSCCTTCAGSTTTGACATCCTAACCAGCTAGCAAGCTGGGTGTTAACTTRATTTAGCTCCTGGTAATTTGGAGCTGCTTTGATTGCATTTTGCTGTCCAGAGAGAAGACCTGCTTGTGGAAAGGACCAAAGCTTCTTGTGTATGACTTTAAARCTCTGAGTGTTGTTGTCCAGTATGGGATTCCAAGCACATTTGGGAGCTGAGGGTCCCATAACATCTCAGTGTAAGGGAGAAAAACACATGGAATTTTGCTGTACAGTGACCTGCTACCAGTGCAGGGCCCTGTGTCCCAAAAGCACTGGGAAGCCTATTCCTTCATCTTTGGAGGGATGTTGCTGTATGGTTTCCTGGTGTCTGGGAATTGTCATGCTTGATGTTAAATTCTCCTCACTAATCATATTTATGTGTGGGCTATAATGAAAATGTTGTGCTACAAATAGCTCAGCAGCCAGACTACAGTGGAAACCTGATATTCAATGTACAAGCAGCGAACAAAGGTCTGTCAGTAGGCAGAGCAGTTAAATGTGCTACATTTTTAAATGGTAATTCCCTGTCATGCAAAGTTAACTCTAGAGACCTGCCAGCAGTGATTGGATTTGTGATTCCCTGTGAGCAGGGCTAGCATGGCACCTTGCYAGTGCCTGAATGTAAAATTTAATTGACAAAACTCCCTTATTGTCATCATWCTCCATGTACACATCCATGTCTTCAGTATTCAAATGTGTAGCTGGGGTAACAAACAGGTGTTTGTTTTGAAGGATGGTTGTGTGGGTATTTCCACCCAAAAAAGGGCAGTTTTAGGGCTTGTGAAATGCTGCACATTTTACCTGTGTTTGTTAAAACATGAAGAAACAGTTGCAATTGCTCTTTGGCACTGTGAAGAAGTGCCTTGAGTAAGAACAAATGTTTTGGGATTCAGCTGGTGCCAGCAGGGTTAAACCATCTCTCGGCTGCTTTGGACACCATATGTGGAGCTCAGAGCTGCACAGATGGAGCTGTCATTTGAGCTCTGTAACACGTGTTTTTGTTTGCTAATCTAAGCAGATGTTGCAGGATAAAAAGAAACACTGCAGGACTTTCTTTTGGGGTTAGGAGGGATAAAYTGTTAGCTTAGCACTCAGACTTCCAGTGGATTACACTGAGATGGGCTGATGGCAAGCTGTAGGCATGAGGCCCTGTGTGTCCTGGTGGCACACATTGTGTGAAGCTTTCCAGCCATGGAGAAGTGCCAGAAAACTGAAAATCTAGAAAAGATTAATTATGCAAAATTACTTCAGCAGAAGTGTGGATTTCTGTTGAAGAATTCTCTTTTCTGTGCTGTACATTGTGTAATATTAATATAAAATAAACTTATTAGGCAAGTTGTGTTCTGTTGAGTTAGGGACAAAAAACCCAGCACTTCCATAAGAACAAAAAAACGTTGCATATGTTTTGTCTTCCTGCATTAAAGATGCATCTTCAAAGACAGCAGCTTTCATAAGCTGAGGTAAGAAGCCAGCCAATGCAAAGTTGAATGGTTTGTGCTTTCAGCTCTTTGTTAACTTTCCCAGCATGTGTACAAAATACTCTCTGGAGCATGAGAGGCATTTTTACTTCTGGAAGTACAGCTTRTGTTGGAATGGAGATTAAATTTTGCTCAGAATTTTCTTTGGAAGTAAATTGAGGTAGCAGTGTTTATTTGTAAAGTGCATGACTCTTTATGAAAYCTCTGAAGACAGAGGACAATCTGAGTCTAGTGTTGTTTGAAGAAAGGGTTTGCAATGAACCTTCCAGTTCCCCATATTTACAGCATTTTTGTGTGTGGTGGTATAGTTTTCAGCGGTGGAAAGCAGAAGTTGCATCACTGATTACTGATTGTTTTGAAAGCCAAAGTCTTCCCTCTATGGTCTGTGTTTCTTAGAACCAGAAGTGGCTATCTTGAGTGGAAAATCAATACAACTTATAAAGTTGGAGACTGCAAAAGAAGTTAGCAGAGGTGTTTGCTCTGTTTAATCTTGGTTCAGCACTTGTGCAAAGCAGTGTTGCTTAAGCAGACTGACATTATAAATGAGTTCCTTTCTCTCCTGATTACCAAAGTGCTTGAGCAGAGGGCATGTTTATCTTGATGCCAGGCCAGCTGTGTAATGCTGATTGTCATGCTGCTTCCAGGTCCAGCATTCTTGCACCAGTTCACTCACACAACTCTTTCCATTTCCTGCRTCAGATTTAGGTGGATCAAGGGTGCAGTTGTGGCATATTCCCCAAGAAAAGCCAGGCAGGGTGGAGGGTTGACCGAGGATCTTAAGTTATTTTAGGGACTGTAAATTAAAATAACTCAAGGACACAAATACTGGATTTTAAGCAAGCTTAAAAGATGAGACAAGATGTAACAGGTGTGTCATTGACTGAAATGCAGGGATTGCACAGAATACCTTGAATTGGGCTGGGGAGTGCTGCTGTTCCTCATGGCATTTGTAGAACTGTGAGGAGGGCAGTCTAGATAAATGCCACATAAAATGCAGATGGCCATGTCTGAATCATCACCTTAGGATGTACTCTTAATGTRCAGGCACTCCACTGGTGCTCTRAAACCATCTTTTCTTCATGGAAGCRTGCAGATTTGGCAGAGGTTCCAGACATGTAATTAAAAGCTATCCAGTAATGAATAATCCTAGAAAGGTCTGCAAACAAGAATGGATGTAAACAATTTGGTCTTCTCTCTTTGGCTTCATGATACAAAACCTCTTTTTGAAAAGGGGAGTGGAACTCCTTGTTTGGAATAGCAGACAACTTAAGCCAAAGCTGCTGCATGAACTCATTCCTTATTTTTTCATCTCTGAACAKTTTAAGTGATCCTGGCCCCAAATAAGTGTGTTCTATACACTGCAGTTCTTGGCTAGCCTGAATCTTTTTTTTGGTCCGTTTTTTATATGTCTGCAGAAGCTTTTTTGTGTTGAATGTTGTAGTACTTAAAAAATTCAAGACAAAGCTTAGTGTTAATGAAAATATGTTAAAATCTTTTCCTTCTCCATTCCCTGCTAAAGAGAGAAACTGGAGTAAGTACAAACAGCTTCACTTTCACAGACTTTTGTTGGTGGCAGCAGACTAGACATATAATAAATGATATGCTTTATAAAAAGCAATTAGACYGACATGGACGCAGCCCAGAATGTTAATGCACTGTAATATGTTTTCTTAGTCTTTGTCACCATACTGCAGCATTATGAAGAAGAATGTTGTGTTCAAACAGCTTGTGGGCACTTTGGGCACYTTTTGTTTGCAGACACCAGTGCCCTAAGGGAACATACTGCGTGTGTGCAGGTAGACACAAGGAGAGAGTTGGAAAGCTGTGCTTACACAGCTGGATATAAACCTGAGCACTCAGATCTGAATTAATTAATGTTACTATTCTGTGGGTTTTTTTTCCCAGTAGTACTTCTGGAATAGTTCTCATCTTTTTTCTTTAATGTTCCTGCTGTGAGAGTTACAGGTTACACCAGTGCATGTGGTGGTAGGTACTGAAGGATATTCAGGTCTGTGTAAGATAACAGCTTTCAGTTATCTGTCATTGTAATTGTCCTTAAGGCACATCTAGTTGTAACTTAATAATGTGATGGAAGTCTTCTGTTCTTAAAGAAAACAGAGTTGCTAATCAGTGAGGGAAAGGAAATCAACAGGCTAGTGTTTAAACTTGGGATTTCAAGTAGTTTTGTRTAGTTCTGCAGTATCCATCATAGTTATCCTTGTCAGCAGCAAGATGCTTTTGGTCTGGGTCGTCCCACTCAGTGCAAACCRCAAAATGAGTAAGTGGTAAAAGATGGTGGCGTGTTCCTGCTTGGGAAAAAAATCAGTCATCAGGACTGCTGGAGGATGGGGAGGATGGAGATGTCCCAGTCTGGTSTTGCAGACTGAATGCCTGCTAGTGGTTAGAATGAATTATGTGCTCTCCTGGAATATGTTTGCTGGTTGAGCTTCATCCCAAAGGAATCCAGTTTGTGTGCTCTCAGARACTGTTCTGTGAAGTGAACCAAAGCATATTGAGTGGGACAATCAGGAAATGTGAATTCAAGCCACACTCCTGATGTTAATTAAAATGGTAGKGTAGATGCACCCAGAGACTGCATTTAAACTGCCTTTTAAGTGCTTGACACACACAGAATATGCAATATAAAATCTCCAGCACTATTCAAAAACTCCATAGCGTAGCTGGAAAAGGTGCATAAGCAGGTGTAATCAGTGTGGAAATGGCTTCCATACAGAACAAACTGGAAAACCCTAGAAATTTCCTGTAAGGAAAGCAGATGACTGATAGTAGCCTGTGAAATGGTGCATGGTAAAATGAARGTGAAAGGCATTCTTGCTGCCTTGTTGACCTGAATATAAGTGTTTTCTGTCTTTGTGATTTGATTGATCAAATCAAACTGCTGCTCAAGGATATGAATACAAAACATATGCTTCCACATATAGAAAGTTGAGAATGCAGGAGAAAACCAAGACAGTGCAGGGCCTGTTTTTCTCTTATCTATGAGCTATGACTGAGAGCTGTACCATGATCCAGAGGTGCCTCTGTGCTGACCGTTTCAGCTCATTGGAAGCAGAATGTGAAAAACAATCTGTGCAGACTTTGGCAAAGAAATTCTGCGTGAAAAGGAGGCACTTTTAACTTGTGGATTGTTAACACAACACTGTGTGTTGTCTGTCCAGGTCAATGTCTTGAGGCGGCAGCAGCGCATGATCAAAAACCGTGAGTCAGCCTTTCAGTCACGCAAGAAAAAGAAGGAATACATGTTGGGACTGGAGGCCAGGCTGGAGGCAGCCTTGCTGGAGAATGAGAAACTCAAGAAAGAAAACAGCACRCTGAAGAGGCAGCTGGATGAAGTGGTATTAGAGGTAAGACTGTGATGAAAATTGGTTTTATGTGGAGATAATTGTTCAGGCGGAAGGTGCTAGAATAGAATTGTGGAAGTGTCAGCTGGAAGACCTTGGAGAAGTGTCAGCTGGAAGACCTTGGTTTCTAGCCCAGCATCCCATTCCAAGCATGACTTTCACCAACTCTAGGGCAGGACAGCTGACACATTATCTGGTAGACTTTTAGTTCTTTACTTCATGGTGATTCTGAAGAGTTCACTGGACAGAAGCTGAATATAATGTATAAACCAAGGTTTTGTTTTTGAGTAGTTTGGGAATATATTCATGCATAATTAGGCAAACAAAAATCTAAAAAGCAAGCATAATTTGGTGTATTTAGCTTGTGACACACCTCTGCATATCTGTGCCCCTCTTTTTTACAGTGTCTTCTGTTTTTTCTGTCTAGAACCAGAAGCTCAAAGTGTCATCTCCAAAGAGAAGGACTCTGTGTGTGATGGTGATACTGGCCTTTATCATGTTGAATTATGGTCCGTTGAGGTAAGCTGCTTAGAAATTCCTCTTGACATAGCATGTCCTGAGATTTTTGTTTGAATCATTAATAACAGCCATTTCTGTGCTCTAAAGCCTTGAGCTTGAAATCTGACATCTGTCCTTTATTCTCCTCCTGCTTAGGGGAAGATGCATCTGTATAATGGTTCCTCTTTTGCAATCCTTTTGGCACTAAGAGCTAGATTTTGTACTTCCAATTTCTCTTCATTTGGCATTTTGTTAATCAGTGCATCATACAGCAGTTTCTCTGCTCCATTTGTACCCGCAGAGATTAAGAACTCTGTTTAGAATCCTTTCAGGAAAAAAAGTCAGACTAGGAGAGYTTATCTGCTTCTTCATACCTGTGCTAATTTCAGTAGCTATGACTTGTAGCTGCTTTAGTACTCAAAATACTYATAAATCCCACTGTACATTCCACACCTTGCAGTCCTGGCCCTTAGATGTGTCCAGCTGCATTTTCCCTCATTACAGTGTAAGCCCTGTAATACTTGTTTTCCAGGTCTGGTGAAGTGGTTGTTCCCTCTCCTTGRTTAGTTGAAGTGGAGTTGGTGAAGTAATCAAAAACCTCTCATTTGAGTTGTTATCAGTAGGGCACAGGAGCCAGAGAGCAGCAGGGAAAAGCTGCTTTACTTCCCAGACACTTTACAAAGAAATCTGTGGAAGAAAGGAGAATAAAAAGAAATGCTTCTTGCACATATCTGTCTATTTAACTTGACTTTGCATGTATTTAACTTTAACTTTTAGATGGAGCTGTTTGCTTTTTCAATATTTCACTAGATTCCCAGTTAGCAGCGTCTCCATTTCTCCTCAAAATCCCAGTCAAACTAAAGGAAGGGGATAAATGTGGAGAAAGGCTTTGTTTCTGACTGTGATAAATTTCTAGACTGTTGGTGTTTGTATTTTGAATAATAAAGGAAACTTTGCTAAAGCCAAAATTACTTTTGAAGTATTTGCAGTTATTGCAAATACTGCTTATCTCAGAAAGAGAAATACAACTGATAAATTTACTTTGATATGGATAATATTACGGCAGATCATTTCATAGTGGTTTTAGGGTTTGTGTCATGATTTTTGACTTATCAGGCAGAAAAATCAGCTTCCAGATGCTAAGGAATTGATTTGTACATCCCATCTGCATTTCAAACACTACCGCTCACTTGAGAGAGACACTTGGTGAGAATTGCTAGAACCAGTCATCTTTCTGAAGCTGAGTGTCTGCATTACAGTGAGAGGATGGAATGCATGAAACTCCTGTTAGTGATGAAAGGCTTGGAAACACAGAGAGATGGGTGGGAAGTCTTTTAGCACAATGCTCTGAAGTTCCTGTGGCATCTTCCCTACCCCCAGGAATGAGTAAGGTGATGAGCTCGATGGCAAGGCACTGCTGTCAAAGTGGGCTGAAAGGTCCCTTTGTGTTCATATCTTTACTACAGTCAGTAACTATAAGAATTTGACGGGGTTAACTTCTTGACATGCTTGATGTTTAATAAAGTAGATAAAGCAAAAAGAAATCCTTGGATGTCTGACTGTTCCTGGCCAGTGCAGTAGCTGAGYATGCCAGTGTAACTGCTGTGCCTGAACCAGGTGGTTTGCATCAGTACTGGATTTAGGCAATGAAGGGAAATGTAATTGCAAATYTACAAGGAATTAGTCTTTCTGTTTTGTTTTTTTTTTCTCCCTAGCAGAATAAATGCTTGCACTGCAATTAAAATCTTAGGCTTTATCAAGGTGGTGTGAACGTTGGTTGTGCAATATTCTTTAGAAGAGCCAGAATGTGGGATATGYAAACCATTCCTTTAGATTTCACTCCTCCCATACGTATTTTCTTCCCATGAAGAAGGTGTCACTGAATGGTAGCTCCACAAACATGATAGGATTGTTGTTCTGCTATGTCCTTAAGAACAGAAGATTCCAGTATGTGTGCTGTTTTTCAGTCCCTGCAACTTCCTACAGAGATTTTTTTTTTTTTTTTTTTTGTGATAATACCCATGCTAGCTTATAGTTCAGCAAAAACATTCTTTTCTCCCAAATTAGCTAACCATGGAATCCCTAATTTCTATGCAGCGGTCAGCTGGAGGTAAATATGTTCTGAAAGCTTGTGTTGCCATTTTTGTTAAGGAAGAATTGAAGGTTCACTTGCATACCTGAATGGAGTTGTGCCAGCCTTTGGGCTCAGGATGTTTTGATTCAAACATAGTGAATATTTTGTTACTTAAAACYAATGAACCATTGCAAACAGAGAGTGACATCCAAAAAAAAGCAAAATCATGGGAAATTCACTCCCTAAATTCTGTAGCAGACTTTGATACTATGAGGTTTCACAGAGGACTCCAAGTCTGCTGTTCAGCTGTTTTAAGATTATGGGAAGCAATCCAGGATGTGGCAGCCCTTGGCAAGCAAGTTTAGCAGATAAAGTTATTCTGCTGACACATTTTTTCACGCTGACAGATATGTGTAGGGGTAATCTGTAACATTGAATTTGGGAATATGGGGGTGGGGGTGAAAGTCTGGTAGGGGAGCCGGCCTGGTGACACAAGAAATCTGTTTGAAAATACTGGAGGCAGGGTGCTGTCCAGTCTGCTTAATTACCAGCAAGYTTTTCAGAACATCCTTCAGTCTTGAGCACAGCACCGTGGTATCTCCAAGAAAAGAATGCAAGTCTAATTAAATAGAAATTGAATAGCAGTGTGGATTGAGGATGTGAAAGTGGCTTGTGTGGAGTTAGTGGTAACTGCAGTRGGTTGTACTGTGCCACTAAACTCTTTTGGCTTTGTTGCTGCTTTGTATCAAAAATTGAAACTTTCAGTTATTAAAAGCAATAGTAATTTAGCAGGAATTCTATTAGTGTTTCTATTTTATCTGTTTGTTTTATGCTAGGAGAAAGGCGCCCAGGAATTTCCCATCTGTGTGTCAGTGAACTATTCTCTAATCTTGGTGAATTATTTGCATTTGGATTCAACATGTATAAAAACTTCCTTTTATTATTATTTAAGMGTGATTGGTGAGGTGTGTGAAGGGAGAAGGGTACATTTTGATTCAGTTCRTTGCAGAGGTCACCCCCTTGCCCCAGCCTTGCGTTCTGTGAAGTGCAAGACAGGAATTGGCAACCAGCAGYGTTTGCACAAAAAGCAGTGAGCACACTGGCCTTGGCACACAGCAGGGCTGGGAGCTGGAACCAGGGCATCTRGAGGCAGGTATCCCTGGGAGCCAGGCTCTCCTGCCTCCACATGTGCCTTCTGTGGCATTGGTCACATTCCCAGCTGGCGTGGCATCCCTGAGACATGGCTGACTTCTGGCACTGACAAACWGCTAATTAGCTGTGCTGGTTTTTTAGCACTTACGACATGAAAKCTGGTCATTTTCAAATTATTGCAGTTCCTACATGCCTTTTTCTCCTTCTTTGATATCCACGTTTGTGTTGGACTGTGCTTGTAGAGTAACCAGATCTGAAAATGTGTTAAACAAGCACAAACAAGGCTGAAACAAATGGAAAGCAAGCACATGGTCTAGTTTAAACAATCCGTGTATTTATTTTGGGAATATTTTTATTTTGATTCTCTTCCCTGTTCTCATTTGAATATAAATTGTCTTGTGTGTTTTGTTTTTTTAATGCAAATCCTACAYGTGACAGTAAAATATTTGCAGGAAAGTAACCCAAGCAATGTATAAAAAGCAGGGAAAGGAGAATGATCACAGAAGAGGCAAAAGATAAATTTTYTGCATCTCTTCGTAGAACACTAGCAGCAAAGCATGCAAGCCAGGTATTTGCTGGTGGCTGTAGAATTAATTTTTTAGCTACAAAAAGTGTTCCATTTGTTATTTTTTTGCCCATAATCAGTCAGATTAAGCTTACATGGTGGTTGTCACCTAGCAGCAGTCTCAGGGCATTTATTAAGATGTCAGCCAGCCAGAACGTGTCCTAACTACCATTTTAGATATGTAGGGAACAGAAAACAAATTACAGTATGGAGCTGAAGAGAGGAAAGGCGGATTTGCAAAGGGATTGGAACAGCAGGTTTGAGAGGGTAGTATGATACTATTTTTTTAGTATTATTATTAATTTTGTGATTTCTTACAAGCTGGCCACCTCTGTATGGCTGAAACCACTTTCAAACAAGAAAACAGAGTTGGTGATAYAAAGAAAGCTGCATTTGTGATGGAKAGTGACTGRGGTGGTGATTGATGTAACTCTCTAAAGCTGCTGCTGCTTCAAAACCTCTGGTGTCCTGTTGACCTCAAGCAGCTGTGCTAGACTGGCTGGCCTTTTGTAGAGACTCATTGCAGCTCCTCTCTAGGGTGTCCTGATGGGCTTTCCTCTACTTTCTAGGACTATCCTGGAAACTGGATAATCTGTTAAAAATCTAGATCCACTGAGCAGTCTGCAAATAAAGGATACCAGCCTGGCTGGCTGTGATTTTTCACTGAGAAGTATGATGTTTTTGCTGTTGTCATAGAGTACAGCAAATGAGGAAGCAGTGACTTTTGATTCCTGGAAGACTTAGGGGTGTGTCTCATTTCTTAAACTGATAGCACAAACAGGAACCCCGTCCCCCCAGAAGTGGTAAGATTGATTATCTTTTRCTAAAAATGAGAAAATTGCCCAAGGATTGTTCAGCTTGCAATCTATCATGATGTAGGGGTAAAGTAATAAAAACACACGTCTTTCAGCAGCACCCAGATTAGCATCCCAGCTAGTGTGCAGGATGCTGGCCAGTACCACTGGGGTCTGCTCAACTTTTGGGCTGCCACCAGCACCATCCATGAAGCACACCTCTATTGGTGTCACTATGGTCTAGAGCCCTTACTCAAGCTGAGCAATCTTGAGCTGGTGTGTGGGAGAGCAGGATTGTTCTGGGGCCTGGTGCAATCAGCAGTGATTTTGTGCAAGTTTTCTGTTGTTTGAGACTTGCTGYACTCCCTTTATTAAAGAAACAGACCCATGTTATGGCAGGCAGGAGTGTAAGCTCAGTGATGGGATGTTGGAAAGTTAGAGAAATAGTGCTTCTTTACAACAGCATTTTCTGTATAGGCACAGGAGCTGACCTCGTTCCCATAGCATCACATGCAGCAAGTGCTGTATTGCTATGGAGCTGTCTGTTGTGGACTGAGGTTTGCCAGTGCAGATCCCACCCACAGCAGCCAGGCCAAAGTCTCGGTGTGGTCTGGAGTCACCTCTGTGCTGCCCTGGCAGGTGACCCCAGGCGRTGTCGTGGGCTTGTTCAAAACCATCCCAAATGTCCTCTTGAATTACATGTGCTGAGTAGACTAAAGCCATGTGTCTGGCACCTGCCCAAAGTGAAGGGCAGTGACTAACAGCTCAAACACTGTATTATTTTTGTCTTACATTAGTTTGTTGCCTTAACAATTCTTTTCTGACTCTGTGTGTGCTCCTTCCTTCCTCCATTCCAGGGCAAAGGGGGGCAGCTTAGTTGGAACCACTGATAGTTTGCAGGAGGAATGGAAGAGGAACCCCCAAACTTGCACTGACTGCTTGAAGCATCTCTAAGAGATGTTCTGAGAGCAGAGAACCACAGATCATGGGTTGTACTACATGCCCAGTTTCTTTTCCTCGGTTCATCCAGTCCTGGGCTTTTTTTTTGCTTGGTGAAGGATAGAAAAGGACTGGTTTTCTGTTTTTTGCAAGCTTTAATAGCCTTCCATATGTCTTCAGGAGGTTGATAGGTTTAAATGTGATGTATAATAAATCTACATACAAATGATGACAGTCAAATGCCTGTCAATTTCTTACACATAGATGGAGTGGTAAATATGAAGAAAAAACTGTGAGATGAGTGCAAGAGGCATGAAACAGGGCCGTGTTAGCCAGCTCCATGGCTCCTGGCTGCCGAGGRAAAATCAGTAAAATACCCTCAGGGTATTTTAGCAAAACCAGCAGAAGCACTGGAAGATATTTGTGCATCAAACGTGCATTACGAAAACTTAATTTAATGTTTGTGACACTGGAATACATTTCAGTGCTGAGTTGAATGTACATTTGTGTTGGAGATGGCCCAGAGGTAAAAAACTGCTTCTGCAGCACACCTTTGGTCTTGTGTTGTAGTTTCTCCTTGAAGAGAAAGAGAAATCAAGAGGAAGAGGACAGGCTGAATAAATTGGATTTGGATCTAGATTCCAGACTTTTCAATACCTCTTTTAATAGGCTGTTGCTTAAGTAAAATTGGATACCTTTGATTTTCTTACAAATTCAACTGTAGGAGCAAGAAGGGATTCYTTSCTTTGCTGATCACAGCCACACACTTTGGCAATAAAGGCCAGATAATGGTAGAGAGTTTTCTAAGCAAAAATAAACAAAACTGTTCTGGGTGTCAATATTTGCTTTCTTCCATTCTTTTTCTGAGGCTTTATTAAAAATAAGTTGCTTCTTGAAGCATGCAAAACACAACAACTCAGAGATCATCCCTGCACTTTGGGGTGCTTTGCTCCTCTTCCCTGCAGAGGAAGAAGGCTGGGCTCCTCTCTCCAGCCCAGCCCTCAGGAGCAGGCAGAGCTTTGCTGTCAGCAGATGGTGCACTCTTCGGGAATAGAAACGAGAAATACWTTCCAGAGGGTGTCTGGCACTATGGCAGCCTTGTCTGGAATCAGTTAGGAAGAGGACAAGGTCTTTGGTTGGTGTCTCCTTGCAATGTCAACTTTAGCTTGTTGGAAACATCCCAGCTCATACTCAGAGATGGTTCTGTCCCCGAAAAACTCTTTGTTATGATATCACTGTTGGCTTTCGTCTACAAATTACTGTACAACTTAAATGTCAGTATTCAAAACTTGAAGTGCACAGGATTTACTCAGCCAGAAGCACAAATGAAATTTAGTTTGGGCTCCTGGCAGGACTTGCTTTCACATTTATCAAACTGACATTCAAACCAAAGAAGTAAAAATRCAGCTAAAATATCAGGTGCTGTTGAATGCCTGGAGAAACCATGGCAGGAGTGCTGCTTTTCTTTCCCTCTTATAATCAAATTTATCTACACTTCTGAACAAACAGCTGCATGAAGTATTTAGTGGTTCTTTCTTTTTTCCCTTGGATCTGGGTTTGCATCTGAAACAAGCCGAGAGCTCAGCCAGCTTGGCCAGAGTGTTTGTGGCTTGTGCAAATCCTTTCATGYTCACAGTATCTGGGATGTTCAAATGCAGGCTCTAAAGCCTTGCTGGGCACCCCAGGTGTGTGAGTGAGCCAGACAGGAAAGAWTCCAACTTCTAAAAGACTGTCTTGTCCAGTAAAGGCAGTTCTCAGCTTCAGTCTTTTTTGACTTTTAACAGGGGGCAGTAACTCAGTTCCTGCAAATAGTAGGGCTTGCTCAGGGCAGGTATGCCCAAGTGCTCTTCCTTTTCCAAATTCTCATCTTGTAGCTCAACAGGATGAAAAAGCTGTCTGTGCTTTTGGCATCTGTCACATTAAACCAGTTCTTAAAATTAAACCAGTTCTTAAATGAACTGTTGATATCTTATTTGCAAACGCTGTTTTTCTGAAGCTGTTTTCCCTCCAAGTGGAATCTTCTACCTTTCTTTTTCATGTTTTCTAGCCTCTTCTGCCTGATGTTTTTAAACTGTGTCACAGTGTTGGAATGTTCTCTGTCAACCCTTCCTATTCCAGCTTGTATTGTTGCTGTTCTGCTTGGCACCTGTAAAGCTCAGCATGCCTCAGGCTGGCAGATGTTTCCAGATGCAGCACTACAGGAGAGGTTCATCCTCATCCCAGCTGCTCAAAGGGATTCCGTGCTCCTAATGCTTTTTCCCCTATATTAATTTGAGATGTCAAAGGAGGAATATTTCTGATACCCTGTCTCAGACCCTCATGTACCCACTTGGCAAAGGAAGGTTTTGGAGAAGCTGGAGGATTTGGATCTTTAGGTGCACATCCTCTCTTATTTGTTTCCTGAAGATGGAGCCCTATTTATAGACAATATAGCCCTATTTATTTATTTATTTATTTATTCATTTATTTCACTGGTGTGCTCCCATGGGAGAAGGGAAGGGGAAGAAATGATACAACAGAACAGCAACATCTTTATTCAGATGGAGAAAAAACTAACAAGACTCCCTGAGTAATTAGAAAGTGGAAGTGGGGCAGTATTTCAAGTTGTGGGGCTTTTCCTTATCCAAAATGAAAGCTATTTTGGTTTTGGGTCATTGCCACAAACCACAGGAGCAACAAAGGGGATTTTTTTTTCAGGCGTATTCAAAACTTTGGGAAGGAAATTTTAAGTCATCTTCAAAATCCCAGAAAAAGAACGGGAAAGGGGGACAAATGTGGCCCATATAGCAGAAAATTCTGCTAGCTTCAAAAGAAAAATAACAATCCTGATAAAGGAAAGGGCATTAGAAAAAACACCCTAATATAATTTTTTTTCCTCAAGTTGGGGTTCACATCATCAGAAGTGGGAGCCATGGTTTATGCCTGTAAGAATAGCAAAGCATACTGTGTTCACCTCCTTCTTTGTCTTTTGCTGCTGAAGATATCATCTTTCAGGTTGAAACATCCTATGCTCAGCTGATTTTTGATGAAAAGATAAAAATGTTTTGCAATTGAGAAGAGGAAAATAAACATTTCCTCTCTTCTTGAGCTGATGCAATAAAGGGAGGTGTGTGTGGTTTAGAATGGGTGTGTAGCTAAAACAACCACAAAACCGGAAGATTATCTGTGATTGTAGAGCAGTGTTGTCTTTATCCTTGGTTTGGATTTCTCTCTCCTTCAGAGTGTAGGGTGAACTGCAGTAGCAATGTGTTGCATGTGACACTTCACCTCACCAAGCTGCAACCCGAAAAAACAGGAATCGTTTTTGCAGAATGAGACAAATAGGAAGGAAGGAGCATCATGGAAAATGCGGATTTGTTACAGTTCTTCTGCTTAGATTTTTGTCAGCTTTAACTAAATAATTACATGGAAAGTTTCTCCAGTTCCATGTGTCATTTTGAACAGGAAAGGAGAGAAGTAGGTCGGGCAGAAACGCCAGATCCGGGAGGTCCAGCAGCATTGGATGGCTGATTCACTTCAGGCTGTGGAGAAAGGATTTTCAGGAGAATTAATAACCTTCAGATCTTCTGAGAGATATTCTTGGTCTACTGAATAAACTACCATGTAGTTCTGGCTGTCATTACTTCAGATTAAGTAGAGTAAGGGCATTTCACAGGTGAGCAGCTTCCAGCAGGAACGTGAGGCATCTGTTTAAGCATCAGCCTCAGTTATGAGCTCTGGTTCTTGGGCTTGAGATGCTGCCAGTSGTACTGATGCTTTCATTGGCAGAGWAGAAATGTGATCTCATAAAACCTAGTATGTAGTGGAGATTGTTTCTGTAAAATTGGATAGGCCTGGTGTTGCCTGATAGGAGATTATGAATAAGCCATCCAGCTTTCCATGCAGTAGAAGCAATGAGACATTTGGATATCAGTGTAAAAGGGCAGCAAGGAAACTCTTAAGTACTTTTCTGCCCATTGGCACAAGTGAAAACAGAGCCCATAACATTCCTGCTGCCCTCATTCTGTGCTGCTGCCTAGAAACCTGGAGGAGAGGAGGCATTCRAAGCAACATCAGCCTGGGTCTAGGATTATCCTGACTCCTGTGGTTCAGAACATCACACAATTACTCACAAGGACACCTGGGTTACTACTAACAGCAGTGCAAAAGTGTTGGCAAAAGGGAGGGAATTTCTAGGCAGCTCTGCCTTCTGCTTAGTTGTGGAGTATTTCATCTGCCCTCCTTGCTAGGTTTTGTCTGTCTCTACTTGTATTAGTTGCCTGTTGCAAAGTGATGCCATATAAAACCAGGAAACACTCCCCTGCAGGGTTTATGCTCTGCTGCTCAGGAGGGGTGGGGTATAAATTAAAATACACTCTGTGGGCTGTGGTCAGCATGAATGGCAAAGATCTCATCGGTGTTCTGGGGCCTTGTGGCATTTTTGTGTTTTTGCTGTGTTGCTGCTGGTGATGCTCTGCTGTTGTCAGCCAAGGTTAGGACTTGGATTTGTAAACATTCATATTTCAGGAAGCAACCATGTTATGAAAGAGGAAAGCCAGCCTCTGGAGAGAAGAAACCAAAGTTTTGCTTCCATGCTTTCGAGAGTTCTCCCTTGTAACTCTCCCTTGTGCCCAAGGGTGCAGATGTGGTGCAGCGGTTGTGTGGTTGTGTTTCCAGCTCACGTGTGCAGTGCTGCTGCCTCTCTCTGCATGGAGAGCAGCACAGACACTCCTGTGCTGGCTGGCTCAGCAGCCCTCAGGCCAGGATCCTTCAATCCATGCAAGCACACACCAGACCAGCAGGGTGTCTGGCACCTCAGCCTGCTGCCAAAGGGGCCCTTAGCCCTGCCAGTTGTTCCAAATCCAAGCAGAATTGAACATATTTAAGTTTGTGTGCAGTTCTGGTAGATGTCTGGCATAACATTGCAGGCTTGCAGCTGCATGGAATTTGATAGCTAAGTTTTCCTTACATATTGTATTCATATAAACTATGTAAATTGTACTTTGAGGCTGATGAAAGTTAAAGTTTGGTAGTGCTTTGATTTGAACGTAGGTAATTTTCTTATGCCTGTAGACGTGGGTTACAAGCAGAGTGTTCTTAGTTTCATCAGGTGAAGCTTATGTGGGGGAATGTGAAAACCAGAGCATCAAAATCCTTCAAATAATTAAAACTGAAAAAGAACAGAATTGCTTGTCTTACTACTGCTTCTTTGAACAATGATATTATAATTACACAAGATATCAGTTTTTTACATTAGCTATGACATTAACCTTATCCATGCAATGTAACAGCAGCCAGAAACTTCTCCACCTGAATATGTAATGCCCTGCAGTAAGGTTCCTTTCAGACCCCATGTTTGTGATGCATTTTGCTATGTTTATTATGTTTTCCAGTGTATTTGAAAAGGATCCCAATGGAGTTGATTCCACTGTGAGTTCTAACCACCGGACCAGAAATCTCCTGGAGTTCTCGGCTGGTCAGGAGTCCAACACAGCTCAGAAAATACCTGAGGGCATCATTCCTGAGAAGAGTGATAGGTAAGATGAGAACYTTTAAYGTATTTTAGGTGGCAAAAGGCAKTGRTGCTTTTAGCCCTCATTGCCTTTCTCACCTTTTTGGCCAGTGCTATTGCTGCTTTTACAGAGTAGCTGAGTTTTAAACACAGTGTTTTGAAAGCTGCTCTGTTTGCTTTTCAAATGAATATGGTGTTTTATCTCCAAGAGTACCCAATTCCTAGAGCTTCAGGGGTGTACACGTGGCTGTGCTGCACAGTGTTAGTGAAGAGCACATCTACAAGTGCATGCCACTGAGACTTTCAGGATCTTCCTTAGTTCATCTGTTTGCTTTTTTCCACTGATCTGTATTTTAGCTTGCATAGTTGTGATATTTGTCATATTATCTGTGTCTTCTTGCTTTTCAAGTTGGAGTATTTATTTTCTTAGTTGCTCCAGAGAAGACTTGGGAAGTTCACAACTAAGAACACGCTCTGAACTTAGCACCGTACTTTTTCATTTTAAAAAAAAATCCATCTGAGTCCATCCTTGTGCTTATCCATTATTTAATAAAATACTGGCTTTCAGGCTTCCTAGATCTCTAGCATGCAGTGCATAAGTGAACATATAATTGCCTCCAGATTGAAGTCTGGCTAATACAGCTCATGTTTTCCCCTTACAAGATTTATCCTATTAGACTGTCCCTTTCCAGTAGAGTGTTTTGGCTGGTTGAACAAAGCCAGGCACAGATGTGCAGAAAGCCCTAATGTATTTTGCCATGCAGCAAGAAGGCAATAAATCAGGAGCATTTTAAGGCTGTAGCCATGGTGAGGGCTCTGTGTGGTACATTTCAGACCATGACCTATGGGACATAAGCAGAGTGTTTCTCTTAGGAGGATGTGCTTGTGCCTGCACCTCCTTTTCTTTCACTGTTTTACCCTGGGTTTGGGAAGCTGTGAGTTCTTTGCCTCATATTCTCCTTTATCAGTCCTAGATGCAGCAGACAGGAGAAGTAGAAAACTGGGAAAGGGAGGGGAATTGAACAAGGCTTTCATAAGCTTTTGTACCTGATTTTTCAGAAGGAAGTTGAGGGTCAGGGCCTAGAAGTCTGTCAAAAACAAAAGGACTAAGGCTGTTACATTGATAACTGTCAAGAGAGAAACCTAGATTAGGTATTTGGTGATAAATAGTTAACCCCACAGGAGGTCCTGAGAGTGTTAAGGATTTTTGTACTGAGAAATACAGGCTCCTTTTCACTTTATCAAAACCAAGCATGATTCTCAAGACAGAGATATAAATCCTCTCCACTAAGTTGTAATTGAGTTTGTGGCTGCTCAATTGTCACATAGCTTATGGTCTTTCTATCTGCTTGGTTTTAGTGGATAATAAATGTAGTGTTTCTGTAGCATATCTTGCACAGCTCTGGAATGAAAAAGAAAGTTGTGTCTGCAGATATCACATAGTTTGCATACTATGAGGAATATTTTACAGACTGCATTTTCTTTCAATATCTGGCCTTCTTGGGAAGGGATCCAACATCTGCTAATGCTCATCTATCTTCCCTGCATCGAGGGCTGTCAGCCCCCTTTGAGGGATTGACTGAGAACATTGGAATTGTTTTTCACCTGCTTCAAAGATCTCATGGGAGCAGCTCTAACATTTGTGGGTCTGCTGATGTTGGTGTTTGTTCTCTGGATTTGGTCAAAGGGTCATGAATAACTGTTTAAAGGGATTTCTTGATGTGCTTTTCTTCATTTTTCCCAGGTATGACCATTCTGTATCTGATAACAAAGCACTAATGATAGTCTCAGAAGAACCACTGTTATATATTTCACCACCGCCGCCCCCCTGCCGGCCTCTGATCAACCGGACAGAGTCACTGAGGTGAGCATTTAAAGTTTATTAGGAGTTGAGAGATAAATTCTGTGTTGGCTGAGTGCTGCTGGACAGCTGTGAGTGATGTTACTGTCCATTCATGGTGTCCATCCAGTACGTGACCAGTGTCTCATACGTGTCTGCACGGTCCAATGTCTGCTGCCATAAGGACAGATCCAATTGGATCTTTGTAATCTTTCCATGGTTTTAGTAATGATTTTGACTTTCTTTTCACACTGGTCACTTGCAATAACTAAATAACAGTTTTCTGATTGTCTGGGAGTTTTTCATTATGTAAAAGAGAAATTGCTTGGTATGTTCGTAATGTGGAAATCAAGTCCAGCTAAAAGCCTTTTTCATAAGAATTATATAAGAGTCTTCTATCCTTCAGCTTTTGATATGGGCAGACTGAGCCTGGTATTGCAGATGTTCTTTGTTTCCTGTTACAAAACACCTATTTCCATTTTTTCCATAGATAGGAGTCACTAACTGTATCTCCATTCTCTCTGTCCATTCTTTCTCTCAGATTTACTTGCTGTAATTTATCTTGAATCAGCTTTTGATTTTAAATTTCAGCAGTCCTTCTAGTGATTTCAAAAGTACTGTTCGTTGGGCAAAAGAAAGGACTGTATCTACCTTATGTGGAAAATATGTGTGCATGAATCTAATACTTTAGAGATAATTCCTTAAAATGTAATCTTACAAGTGTATTTTCTTGTTCTTGTATTTAAAATAAGTTACAAGTAAACCAATAGTAATCTTCAGTGTCTCTATAGTGGCTAAACTGTTGTGTGCTAGTGAAAAATTCTGCTAGTGGTGTTTGCAATCTGTGTTAATGCTGTGGGTTTCCCTAGGCTGACCCACGAGCTGCGAGGATGGGTTCACAGGCACGAGGTGGAGCGAACGAGGTCGCGAAGGCTGTCCAACAGCCAGCAGCAGAAAGCTCGAGTCACACAGGTGAGCCCTTTCAGTGGCAGCACCAGATAATCCCAGAGCACGTGAAATGTTCCCCCTCACTTGTTTGCACTTGTCATTATAGACAAAAGTAGCCATGGTGCCTGTAATTAGGGCACCCGACACTTCCCATTTGAAATTGCTGGGTTTGGTTGACTGTTATGTTGTCAAAGTTGTTCTTCCATTCCTGCTCTTGGATTCAAGAGTAGATGTTTTGAATTTTTTTAGCAGCCGTCAAAATAACTTCTGCATTTTCTAAAATGAAATCTGTAGTTATCCTTTCTAAGGGTTTTCTGTAAGAGTAAAGATAAGCAATTGCTTAGTGGAGAGAAATACGACCTTCAGCACATTCATCTGGCTCACTGTTAAGGGTCACAGCTGATTGTTTTTGTTGAAATATTTCTATTGCTTAAATTTTTGCTAGAGGAATTCCCTTTTTTTCTTTTTTTTTTTTTTTTT
>NW_026623538.1:0-27500 GCF_030028575.1 Malurus melanocephalus
GACTGAAGAATTTCTGTGGACATTCTTCAAATAAAACTTATGCCCCAATCAATAATTTATTTAGTAACTCATCTCCATATAAGTTAGGTTTTAAAGTTGTTGGGGTTTTTTTGGTTTTTTTTTTTTTTTTTTTTTTTAATTTAAGAAATGTTTCATTTTAGCATTCCTTCTTCAAATAATTTTCTTTTCTTTGTAACTGTTAGAGCTGATTAGTGTGGGTGCTTTTGCTAAAGCGATACATGAAGTGGACATATTTCAGGTATACAATTTGAATCAAAAATGTTGCGCAAAAGAGAATCTGACATGCCTGTCTTGGAGGTGGAGAGTGGCCTGTTCAGGCAGCAATGAAGGACTCTGCTACTAAGTAGTCCATCATATACTTATCATGGTTACCACTGTTGTGTGCATTGCAGAAGAAGGTGCTGGGATGGGAAGCAAAGCTCCTCTTGCTTGAGATGGACCTGAAGATGAACTGCAGTKAAGTTCATGTGAACTCTGTAGTCTATTTGCATTGCTGCAAAGTKGTATTTAATGCCACCCATTGTTCTTGAGGGCATAAGAAACCTTGGAAATGGCTTTAACTTTCAGCACTATTCATTCTTGTTCCTCTTAGTTCTCATTCTATTTTGAACATTATTATTTCTCTTCTGAAAAAAAATGTATAGARTGATTGTCATTAGTGGTGATGCAAGAAGACAAAAGACAGTTTTCTTTTCATTGACTCTGTTAACCCTACAGGCTCAAAATTGTAGAGATACTGTTTTGATTGGTAAATTGAGTAAATTTGACATGGGAGTGAAAACAGAAAACTGCATGCAGCTTTTACAGTGGCTATTTTTGTGTGTGTGTATGTATATATATATATACATAAACTACAAGTAATATATGTATTAGCCCTTTGTGGACTAGGTTTGTAAAAGCCAAGAGTTTTTTGGTTTATGGCCAGCTGGCCGATTAACAGAATCTCTGTAGGATTTTGACTGAGCTAATTGCACTCAAATCTGTGGCTGAAATGAATGGTGGTAAAATGCATGATTCTGTCTGAATTTGACAATGTTGAAATCTGTAATTTGAAGCCAARTGCTACAAGCAGAACTCACTGGAAGAGTAAATATATCTAGATTTATTAATTTTTTTATGAGTTAGCAGCATMATCACAAACATATTTTGTATCCTTTTAATTATAAATTTCCTGTGAACTTCCCCTGCTCTTCACTGTGTAACTATAAATGCTCACTGTTTAGTTTAGTTTCTTATTCTGTCCTTTTCATCTGAACAAATTGTTGGTATGGAGTCCATTCTTCATCAGTATTAGTTTAATTTTGTTTCTYTGCAAATCTGGTTAACCTATTTAACGTTCAAGACTTTATCTTAAGTCCGTAGAAGTAAATGTGGGAGTCTTTCCAATCATTTAGCATATGCACAAGATGCAGAGATATTTTCTTCTCACTGCTGTAGCATTGAACAGATTCATGATCTAAGAGTACCCTGGTAGCATTTGGCAGCAGTTTTAAACACTTCTTGCTAAAAAAAGGTTAAAATATTTTTGTAGATTCGGTGATCCAGATCTAAGGGGCCGTATCTGCAGTCATGCCAACAAAGTTATGCTTGACAAAGTTGGAGCTGACTTTTCCTCGATATCATCTAATGTTACATCTTCAAATACAAGRTGTAAAGGAACACTTCTAGCTATGATCTGTAGAATAAATTATTGGTAAGTGAAGACAAACAGAAAGGCTTAGGGGCCATTTTGGAATCAATCAAAGGGCATGATGCCAGCTGCTTTGCAGGAGCCATTATTATTCCTTTCTTCAGGGAACAGTCCTTGACATTATGAAGTCTCTCCAATCTTTGTTCTGATCTTAATGTTCCTTTTTCTGGAGACTATAGTCTATCTGGCTGTGTTTAATTTTGAGAACATTCATCTTACAAACCCAAAGTGAAGTCGGCCCTAATCTCAGCACTCTGTGACCGCACATGAGGAGTGATGGAGGCCTTTTTCTGTTTTGGAAAATGCTCATGGTGTTTTATACATAATAATTAACTACTGTCACAGCCCCTGGCTGTGCCRCAGTCAGGACTGGTCCTTGCTTGAGTGTGTCCATTGCTTGTTTGCCTGCTCTGTACCACAGAGGGAAGRTACCCATGTGCAAAAGCAAAAAGACACCCATGAGCAAAAGCCTGAGTTTCACCTTTTGAGTCACTTGCCTATGAGGGTGATGCTGCTTTTCCTTTTATGCCTGTTGTAGTTTTACTGCTTTGTCTTCTAGAACACATTTCAGCSTCTCAATGAATGTTGTCTTATTTGCTACTTAAAATTGAGTTTGACYAGCCTTAGTTATCCAAGCTGTCCTCAAACATTAGCTCCAATGTACCCACCTGTAATACTTTACAGATGTTCCTAAATGCTAGCAACATAGATAAATACACCCATTTTAGACAGTGCCAACACCAAAGGAAAAGTAGTAATAGGGTATTTTTTGGCATTTTTTTGGCTTCTTTTTCTGACAGCTTGGCACCGGAGATCAAAAAGCTTTCAAAAGACATTTGAAAATAAGTCTTCCACAAAGCACTCCAAATTTGGATTGATGTTCTATTTTTATATTATTTTGMTGACATTGGAATAAAGAAATATTTAACCTAAGTTCACACTGGGAAATCAAAAACAGGACCAAGAATGGAATTTCCAAATTTTTCATTGACTATCCAGTGGCAAAATTTATCTCTTTAGGAAGAAGGAGCTGAGGTGCCTTTAAAAGCAACCAGAACCAGGTGTTCAGCAGTGTAACTTAACAGATCAACAGTGTTTCCAGTGAAATATTTAAAATTCTGATATATGCTACCATTTTTTCTGTAAAATATTTGACAGCTTGTAATTTATTCTTAAATTTAAAGTGCACTTACATTTATTGCAGAATATCTAAACTGCATTAGAGACAATTTATGGCAGGGATCCAAACCAAAATTGACCATATCAAACTATGGCTTTTGTATAATCTCTCAGTGAACAACAGGAATAAAGATTATTTCCTCATGATTTTATTCTGGCTGTGAAAGAGGCTTTTTATAGTTCCATATCAGAACTTTGTTTCTTTTGATGTATTTTTCAAATTCACACACCTTGTAGATCAGAAAATACTTGCTCACTTCTGCTGTATTGTGAGCAATGAGAGCTTATTAACTACTAATAAATACACATTATATTTGTATTATGCAAATGTAGATTGTAGGGTCCATTTTATGTCTTGTTACCTATTGTAGGTATGCATACAGATCATGTGTCTCATACTTGAATACTTTTTGGCTGTTTTTCTTCAAAAACTGTTTTAAAGGAAATGCAGAGCTAATGATCTGTTGTTGTGGGGAACTCTCCTACTACACTGGAAATCTGCTCATACAAAATCAAGCATATGGTAACATTGCACCATATGTTGACTTTTATATTTAGTAAATGCATAAATATGATATAACCTTTTTAAATTTCATTTCATTTTATTGTGACTGATAGGCCTTCATTTTCAAGTGGAACTGAGCACAATTCTTCCCAAATGTGTCATATTGTTGTATTTGCTGAAAAAAAAAATCAGTGGGGGTTATTAGTACAATGTGAAAAATATTTCCTGTAATTTGTGTGTGTGTACACACTGCCTAAGCTTATACAGTGATGAATAGAGGGGGAAATGCAGCAAATCCAACAGACACTGAAATATGTACTCCTAGAATGTGTCTTTTTCTAACTGTAGAATCTTAATGACTGTGTGGCAGAGATTTACATGAGATGTGTGATATATGAAAGATCAGTTTGAATGTCTGGTCTCCTTTTTTTTCTGTATTTTTCTTAGTGAACCCATAAAATTATGTCAGAAAAACWATTTGCTTTACTGTTACCCTCATTATTCCCCCTTCACCCTACCCATGAGCTTTATTTGGGTTTTCTTCTCATGACCCTGTAGAACTTATGGACACACTTTGTCCATGTTCACTAGTCCATTTTTAGTACTTTGTTAAGACTTGAAGAGGTAAATATGCTTAATGTATATTCAGTTTTAACTCCTTCTCTGAGTATGTTCTTGTGGAAATTAGTTTTCCCAGAAAATGCAAGGAGTTACACGCCTTCCACTGATAAATGAAGGATCAAGACTGGTTAAGGAAAAATCAGTTAAAAACAATGGCTCAGATATTTCAAGCACATTAATTCTCGTTTCCCACCATAAACCCACACAATGATTCCTTTCTCACATACTTTACTTAGAGTGTGTAGTGGTTCACACAAGGATGAACGCTGTAGCAGATACCACAATTCCTATTGTGCAAATTCCAAACATAAGTACTCCCTGTGGCTTTCCTCAGAAAATGTTAACCAGATTAGAAGAGGAAGAATTTCACCTCCTCTCTAACAAGCCCTTATGCCATCCTTCAGAATATGTTGCTTAAAATCATAAGACATATTTTATGTTTTTTTACTAACTATCTTTGTCACCAGTTCTAAGTTATCTCCTACTTTGAACTTTCTTCTACCTAAAGTGATTGTGCTGCTTGATTTCTGTTTTTATCTGAATATTGGAGCATGTATGGAACGTAAAAATATATTGCTAGAGAATATAAAGGATCTGATGCAGAGTGGAATGACCAAAAAGACACATAAAACCTTCATTGCAGCCTTTAGACTTGGTTAAAGAGTAATAGATGCACTGCAGAACAGTTAAATATGGATACAGTGCTTCCTTATAATTAGACTAAAATTTAGTAATTGCTTAGAATAATTCACTGACTTCAAGGTCAATAATAGGCATCTGTTATTTATTCAATATGAGATGATGTAATTTCCAAGTGAATCTTACTTATGAACAGTATCTTTCAACATCTTCTTACAACTTTTCGCAACATTATTTTCTTACATAAGGAATTCTACATGTTCTGGAGCAACAGGGAAAAATCAGTGTTTCAGCCTCACATGATTTTCAAAGATATACCTCATCTGTTTGCATGGTTGTCCGTGTGCTTTATGGGCTCAGTATGTCAGGTGGCACTGACAGATAGAAGTATGAATGATGCAATAGCTTCAGGTAATCCAGTCAGGCTGGGAATGTGTACCTGCTTTACTTATGGAATTTGGGCAAGCAGTGGTTTGTGACTGCAGAATGTTATCCAGAAAACATAAACTGCATGGACAGGTTTCATTTATTTCCCAGTAGAGATGGAAAATGGATAAAGTGAATTATTTGAAGTTTTTTTAAATCCCATTTTCAAATCAGGAAACTCAGTTAGTCATTAGATACAGTGTGCTTAGAGTAGTCCTGGTCTATAGGTACTGAGTGAGAGGAGACAGGAACTCATCAATTGACTGTAATCTCTATTTAATTGTAAAGATCTGAGAGACTGAATTTTTTATTCTTGGACTTGGGTGGCATTATTCTGATGTAATATTGTCAAATTCTGTTTTAATTCCATTTTACTTCTGTGAGAAACTATTTCTGCATGCCTTTGGTGAGCTTTATCCACTCGTTTGAGCATCAGAGATGGATAGCCTGGGGTTGTCCTGCAAGTTTTCATTTTATCATGGCACAGGCACAGCATGGTATGCCAGGTACAACCAGCATAAGGAGGATTCCAGCATCTCCATCATACAGTAAGCTCCTGTCAGCAAAAGATCTTCTGCAGTGATACACTGCTTGAATTTGACAAAGAACAYAGATTGTGTAAATCACACTGTTTCCATTGATTAGAGTCTGAAAGTGCATTAACCTTCCTTAAGGCTCCAGAAATCACTTTCGTAAATGTGAATACTACAAGAAAAGGTTTAGTGAAGCTTTTCATGGATTAGCTCTTTGTTAGAGGATAAAGTATCTTTACACATACAGATATGAAAGTGATAGTTATAAATGAAAACTTTTTTTTTCCTCCACTGAGCATTGGTTTACTATAAACCTGTGAAGGTTAATTTTCATTTGCATTTTTCAGGGATACAGGGACAAGAAACTTTGAAAGACATGCTATGCCAACTATTAATTAAAGCAGTGCTTTGACTGGGGTGAATTTTCTGTGAAGAAATGAGAGGTCCAAGTTTAAAATTTGAAAGTGATTCCCACAATTACTTTAGGCTTATCACTGCAAGGGCTCTAAAGAAAGATTTAACAATTTAGGAGATTTGTGAACTGGTTTTGTTCACTTTAATGTGTGTCTTCTGATTAGTAGTTGGACTTCTGTGTTTTAACATTATTGTGAAAGTTTTTCCCTCTGAAAAATGATACTCCCTTTCTGCTTGAAGAAATATGTGATTTACTTTGGTTTTGAGCTTCAGGGCCAGTGCCTAATTTTCTTTTTATCGCATTCTTAGTCCCATAGTAAGCAATTTCCTTTGGCTTCACTGAACTGAAATTCTTTGGATATCRTAATTATAAACTATACATTATGACTTCCTACATTTATTTTTAAAGAGAGAGATTATAGCATGTAGTTTTAGACTGCTTTTATTTTATTGTCTGTGAGTTTATTAATGTTTGTGYATGTAGAGTCTTCAGCTGATAGACTATCAACTGAAAAAGAGCCAAACTTTATATATACTGGAATTCAAAGGCACAGCATAAAGTTGCCASAGTAAAATTGCTAGCACACCTTAATCACATTTTTATTACCTCATACTTCACTCTAAGAAACATATTTTCAACCAAGTTTTATATGAAACAGATCAAAGCATCTCATAGCTCTGCAAAAACTCATAAATTGGGTGCAAATTATCCTATAGCAATTCCAAAGTCCATTTTACTTCTAAGCATTGTGCTAAATTGTTTCTTCTTTCACTAACAGCCTGCACTAATAAATAACAGAGTGTATTTGTGGGGAGGGGTGCAATAACTTCATGCTGCAGTTTCATTAGACTATCCATAGATTGACTGCAACTATGAAAATTCTTCTCTAGGAAGACCCTTCATGACTCCTGTTTTGAGCCTGCAGGCAGTGCTAYGTAAAATGCCTGCATCCATATCTCATGATCCAACCCACTCTTTAATATCTCCTCTCTTGGGAAACTCACAAAACTCTTGCCCTCAGACAAGGGAAACCTTTAATACAGCAGGCAAAACTATCCCATGGATTCTTCATAATCTCTGACCCTGATCTCCAGAAGAAGCAGAGAACTGGAATTCTGATGCACTTTCWCAATGCCTCAGTGATGCCATTTCAGCTCCTCAGGGATGGAGGGCACAGAGGATGCTTGGTCTTGGAGAGAGTTAGTGCACACTTTACACCATCCCAGTCCTTTTGTGGTGTGCAGTGTTTGGGGACTGGCTCACAACTTTTACATGTCTGAAATCTGAWACATTTATTCTAGAGTCCTTTTAGAGTTAGCAGAAGAAAAACAGACAAATCATTTAGASAGTTCAGCTGGTCTGCTATGGAAATCTGCTTCCAGAGATGGAAAATCGGCTCTWATACCTGTCTTCCTTCTCTTTTCACCTTTTGTTTTGCTCCCCAGGCAAGATGTGGTCTTTCCTGTTCAGGTTTGCATCCTTCTTTAGTCCAGCTTGGATGCCAGTCTTTCTGCAGGTGCTGTGCTTGCATTAGCTGCCATCTGCCTACTTTGGGGAGGCCCAGCATGAACACAGGAGAGGGTTCAGGAACACATGGGGGTGATTGTTGTTCTGGGTCTGAGAACCAGTTTGCCCTGTAAATGCCAGGGGAACATTATTCTTCAGGCCCTGCCTGGCTTTGGACATCATTTGAAAGTGCATTTTCAAAGGTGCTCAAATGCAAAAGTGAAGGACTGTTCATGCAAATGAGACTGGAGTAAACTGACACTGAGTGTTGTCTAAACTGTCCATGTTGTTTCACTGAGGCACCATGACCATGCAGTGAAGTCACTGCAGACCTCCTCAGTTCTTTCACATTACTTTTCCCATCTGTCAAGGATATTTATAAATTCTTGATTTTATACTGCTCTGGAGGGTATTCTGAGAAATGTCTCCTTTTCACTACAGAAATGGCTGTGTTTCGCTGATAATTTACATTTCCATTAGCACAGCATGTTAGGCCTTAACTCTTCTTTTCCATATACCCCTCAAAATGGCTACTAGAGTCAACGGGTGCTGAACACAGAAAAAAGGCAGAATTTAGTCAATATTTGCAAAGCACTTTGGAGTACTTGAGCATGAAAAGCATGATATTGTGTAAATAGTAATTTCATTCTGAGTTAAATCCTGAAATCTGTACTTCAAATGTTCATAATTTCTGAGCTAAGGCAGATATGTGCATATGAAGAGATTTTTTTTGAATTAAGTTTGCTTGCTTACTAGTTGATCCTAAGTGAAATGAAGACTTTTTCTTGTTTTGCTTGGCTGAGGCAAAAAAAAAGCAACAGTACTTTCCTACCTCTGATTTTCTTGTTTTCTGTCTGAAAAGTGCAGGCCAGCACAGAAAAGAAAAACAAATTTGAGTTTGTTAATAGTAAAGAAGGATCAGATGTCCCATATTTTGATATTTACTAACATAGACTTGCCTTTTAAAACCTGTTATTGTTGTGTGAGCCAGCTGTGGGCCTGACTGCTTTCATCTATGCTTTTCTAGGAAATGGTGCATCTCAGTAGTTGGACTCTGTCACAGCAATGCCCAGTGGTGACATGGTGACACRCTGGGGATGACTGTGTTTATGTAATTTTTATTATGCAAAACTTGCAGATTAATTTGAAGTTGAGGCTGTAATAGCCATCACTTAGAGCACTGATTAAAGAGCAAAGGAATATATTTGTGTTTAGCTGTCAGAAAAAAACCCCAAGTGATTCCCAGTAGTGAAGTGCTGCTGAACCACCTTTGTCTAGACCTCATAGCTCTCAGCTCAAAATGGAGAGTTGGAGAGAATTATCAAGTYCACAAACACACTGAGGAGCACAGTGCCTTCCTCTCCCTTTTCAGGTYTTCCCTATCTTTTCATATCTCCCCTTTTTACACTGTCTGCAGTGAGTATATCATTTATCGGTTAATAAGTTGTCTGACAAGATAGCCACTTTGTACCTAATTGTTCAGTTTATTTATGTATTATTGATGAGCCTAGACTTGAACTCTGCTTTCCTTAGAGACTGCTTGATAAATCTGTTGGCTAATCCTATCTAAGGAACTGAACTACCTGCTGTAGCATAATACATGACATTGTTTTTGCTGTGTATTCTTAAAAAGGAGCTGGTTATACATTCCCAGTGAGCTGTGTTTAACAGTAAGAAATAAAATCAGATACATAATTCACWTTGCTGTCTGTGTTAACAAAAGATCTTCAGTGATGCACTGTAATGCGTAAAATACTTCCTCAGCTTTTAAATCAATGATCTGACTTTTTTAGCTTTTTTAGCTTGTAAGGTTCTGGCTCATGTAGCTAGAAGAATTTCTGARCTGCAAAATCTTGAACATGAGTAAGACTACTAGGCATGTCAAAACACTTGTGTATTGCTAATATGATCTGAAAATATTGGAAATTAATCACCTTATACTTTTGAAGGCAGTAGTTACTATTTCATACCAATGAATACAACACCAAATTAATTTTATATGAAAACATGGATCTAATGAAAGTACATATCCGTACTCTGTTATTATTTCTGAACTTYTGACTTGTAGGCACTGACATAAGGGAAATTGGGGAGTATTACATGAACTGTGAAGCACAGGAAGAACCAGTGATACTGTGTGACTAGCAATTTATGAACTCAGCTATTAAGACTCAGGAACCTCTGCAAAACCCTGGAGTCTCTTAATACTTCTTTTAGAAGGATATCACAAAACTGATTGTTGCTGACACCAAAAGAGGCTGTATGCTGAATGCATGAGCCCATGTAATGGTTTTCCTAAAAATGAGAAACAAAGAAAACTGGACYTCAAGAGGATTAAAGTTTCCTGGGCTTGATCAATGTTAGTCTTGAAATTAATTGAATTATGCCAGTATAGACTCAGACCAGTGCCCTGGTACTAGCCCCATCTGTGAAAAGGTGTTTAATTCTGAATTGCATTCAAATCAAGGCCTTTTTGCTCCATCAGCAAATATATGATTATTTCAACTGTTAAAAACTGTTAAAAGCTGTGCTGTTTTTAATATGGGAGGGAAGGTGCCAAACATGGGTTTGGAAATATTTATGCAGCTGTTGTGTTTCTGCTGGAGTTGTACATCTGCAAATCTGAGCACAATTTTCCCATTTGACTTTCTTTGTTCCCTCTTTAATGGTTTGATTTTTTTTTAACCTAATAAATACAGAATTAAGTTATTCTTAATCGGTATAGTTTGGAAATGAGTTTGACTGTGTGAAGAAAGCTCATTCTGGGTATCTACAGCAGAGACACAATATTATGTAAGATGAACATTGAAGCTGTAGTTTTCAATGGGTTGCCCCATAACTTTAAAGCTTTCAATATGCATTTCAGTCTTCCAAACACAAAAAACATTTGAAAACAAAAATTATTCAAGCAATTTATTTCAACTTTAATGTSTGCTAATTTAATGGTCTTTAGGCATAAAACATTACGATAATTTTCATCACATGCTTTATCAAATCCTGAGGACAGTGTATTAATATTTCAGTAGTTTTACAGAGAGGTGAGAGAATATAATATGGAGCACTAAAATGATAAGGCATATTTTCCATGGCATTACTGTTACAGAGTATTTTCATTGATTAATCAAATGGCTGGAGTCTGACTAGGCTATGAGATTGYTGAAGTTAAAACAACAATTATTGCACAATTGGGTAAAACAGAAGCAGATATTGTGATGCTGTGGGGAAAATGAAACATCAAAAGCTAATAAGAAACCATTTTTATATCATAAAAGCATAAGAACAGCTCCATCAAGCTTTAATCACATTGTTATAATACACACTTTAAAAAAAATTATGTTAGCTCATTAGCAGGGGTTATAACATACATTGTTATAATTAGAGTAGGATTAACAAATATCGAGTTCTGCTTCTATTTCAGTGCACTGAAGCACAGGCTGCGCTTGTGAATCACGGGATTATCTGTATTTCAAGAGGTTTGTTTTTACATTGGTGCTGTGATCCAGTTCAGAACTGCTGACATGCACTCTGCAAGGACTGGTGGTTAAATTCCAGCCAAAATGAGGGGGGTCGGTGGCCACCTTGTCCATTACTCCTCTTCTGGTCGCGGGGTTCGGAGTACCTGTGTCCCTCTGGGCAGCTGCAGGTGGGCAATCACTGCCAGTGAATCAGAGGCCAGGCAGTGAGCCCAGCCTGGAGCTCCTTTCATAGAAAGTGGTGAAAATGAAGCATTTCCCTTATGTCTCTGCTTGGCCAGTGTAATAGACTTCAGCTTGCTTAACTGCATTCAAGGACTTCTGAAGCACATCATGCTGGAAATTTTGAAGTTTCAGAGTCTTGCCAATATTCCTTTGACAAGATGATAATTGCCTTTTTTTTCTGTTCTTAAGAGGAATTTCTCAAGGCCTGAAATTATTTCTGCTCAAAATTAGAAACACTGCTAGCAGTGAATAAGGTCCTGTGAGCGAGAGCACTCCCCTAGATGTGAGAGAGATGAATTTAAGTCTTCATCAACAGATATTTTTAGGAAGTTGACAGCCACAGAAGTGATACAGGAAGACCCAGCCTGTGGCCTTGGTGAGCAACTGATGTGTGAAGGAGTGGCAGAGTAGGACTGTACCAAGGTTTCCCACAGTGCTACTACGTGCCACATTCTTCTGGTGAAATCGTCTTTTTAACTTTTTAATTAAATTTGTAAATGTTTAAAAGTCAGTTTCATCATAAGRTTAGTATTGAAAATGCTTTACTTGAAAAAAACAGAGCTCTGACTTGGGCCAAAATCCACGGAGCTTAGGTCTTCACCATTTGYCATAGATCATGCTATGTACCCTAATTATCTGGCACCTTTCCATACCACTTGTAACTCAGGATAAGCTTTCAGAGATTTCATTTATTAAGGGCTGGCAAAAAGCAAAGTGTTTTCTAAATAAAGTGTACAGGCAAAAAGAGGTTGATGCACACCCGTGGTCTGGATGAACCCTGGGAATAGAGAACCTGTTCAGGATTATCCATGACTAACTAGAGCACTACATTAATTTTGGACAGCACATGAGATGGGGCTATGGGCATCAGTAAAGGGAAGCACTCAAGTGATTACAAATGAAGAAATGCTTGGGAAAAAAATACATGTTGCCAGAGAAGGTTAGAAGAATCTAAAATTGGCTTTCTGAAGAYGAGGACAGAGTATCTGTCTTTGTGTTCACAAGGGTTAGTGAAAGGTAGAAGTCATTAGTCTTAGCAGACTGGAGGGATGGAAAAAGGTCTTAAAATAAAACAGCAAAAGGGCTGGAGAGTTTGAACCAGAAGGAAAAGATGCATGGAAATACTGTTGCTTGTTGTAAGGCAGGAAAGTAAGCTTTACAGTAAGCTTTTGTGGATGCTCTSTGAAACCTATTCTGCTGTTATTCAGGGGATGGATTTGCCTGCCCAAGGAGCTCCCTCCCAGCACTAATGTGACTGCTTCATGCTGATATGCATGGCCTCTTAGGAAGACAACAGCCACGGTGCTGATAATGCCAGGTTTGAGTAACTTTCACCATCTGATTAGCTGTGAGGAATGTACAGTGGTAGTAGATTCATGGGGCATTGATAGGAAAAGCAGCAGCCAGTGCTGAGGGTGGCACCTGCTCTTCAAGCATGAAGGGAGGAGGAGGTGGGACATTTTTCATCTTTAGAAAGTTCTGATAAAACAGTGTGGCAAGTACAGCTGTAGCTTTATATTTTAGCTTTTTTACCTTCAAAACTCAGAAAAAATTGAAATATATTTGCATGAATGTCTTTTTTTTTATCTGTTAAAAGAAAAGGTATCAAGCGTATAAAGGAAACACTGCTGAGCGCTCTTTAAAAAAGRCTGTTATGAGTGCAACTTGACAAAACAGAAACAAAAGATGAAAACAGTCATGGAATAATTTAGTCATAAAGTGAATTTGAAGGTCAAATTTTATCTTATAGAGAGAACACTTAGAATTTGTGAGAAAAGATAAGTGATCTCACAGCAATGACATGTCTTCACTGAAGCTGGTAAGAAAAAAAAAGTAAAACAACTTTTCCCTTTCTGCTTTTGAGTAATATTTTGAACATTTCTAACCACATCTACTCCTGACTGACCTATTTTAAGATAGAATACTGCAAAGTTCTCTACACTGCTCTGCCAGGGTCTCTCAGCTTGATCTGTAGAAAATCCTAGCAAAGGAGTAAGTCAAGCTACAAGCCTTGTCAAGGTTCTGAATCTGTTGCAAAAGTAAGTGTAAAAATTCCTGTTGGTTCAGATTCTTCTTATGAACATTCATGGGGCTCTGTCCTCCTATGACAGGGAAATCAACATGTGTGACATTCTTAATGAAAATATTCCTGTTGAAATCAATGAAGATGCTCTTATACCAGARTTACTGTGGATGGAAGTAGAATTGTCCACATGCCTGCCACAGTAGCTGTTTTGGTAAACTCTGATCRTTCATCAGCCCTACAGCACCCTTGTCATTTAACAGATGTCCATGTTTTCCTAAATCCTTGCAATTAGTCATTTCTGTTATCACTCTCTCCAGGTCTGAATTAGTTCCATCTAATGAGATCCCATCAGACTGCTAAATAATTTGGTTTATCAGAAATTTAAGCTGATTTTTTCCATCTGAGTTCTGTACCTACCTAAATATTTTATTCTCATTCCTGTAAATATCTGAGCTCTTGGGTCCTGTTTTATCACCTATTTGAATGGGTGTTTGATTTTAAATATTTTCACAGTGTCATTCCTTTCAACAGGATAATTTTAGTACATTTTGTGCATATGATCCAAATGACCTGCTGCATTGGTCTAGAGTGCTTATGTTCTTAGGTCATACTATTTAAAATTGGATTTCTGAATATGGCATAGGTAAAAAAAAAATATTTCTACATGTGCTGTGTGTTTTTTCCCTACTTACTCTTTCAAATATAAGTCTGTCAGACAAGGTTGTTTAGTTATCTGGCAATTGTCACCTTTATTTGCTTATCGAGATCCTCTTTCACAGGATTTTCAGAAYAGTAGTGGAATTTTGCTTGTGCTTTTTTGGTTAATGTTGTTCTGGCCCTTTTTATTTCTAAGATTCTGCTGTGCAGAAGGAGATATACTTACCCATAGGAACTATATGTATCCCTTTGACTATAAATAACACTGTAGATGGAATCTGTCCTGYGATATTCCAACTGTAGCAAAGCAGTGGTTCTGTTCTAGTTGTGCAACACTCTTTGACTATGGTCTGTGGAACCTCTCTGCTGCAATACTCCAACACTGGGGGTTCTCTGTGTGGGTTTAAAAGTGCATTTTAGTCATCTCTCTGCTCTCCATAGATCCTTTTTACTAAGCTTTCCTGTGTTTTATTACATAATCTACCACTCTACACCATCAGGCAGAGATGAACATTGACAAAAATTAAACTTGAAAAAGAAAGTTCTGAAACTTGTAAAAGATCCCTGTTACCATACCAATCTACTGGTTCCTGATCCAATTCCTGTCAAACTGGCGGTGGCACAATTCCCTACACTTTCCATGATCGGACCTTGTCATGAAACTGGCCAGGTCTGTTGGTGTTGGAAAATGTTACAAGCCTACCAGGTTAAACCAATTTCCTCAGCTACCAGGGGCAAAAAAAGAAGGGTCTTATCTAAGTTGTTCAAACCTTTCCATGTTATCACCCAATTTTCCCAGTGGGTGTCTACATCTATAATTTAGTATGGATTGAGTAAAATAATAACAAAAGCACTTGCTACTTTGATCTTGGTATGTTTATTTAATGAGTGTTCAGTATGMAAAAAAATTGTTGAACATAGGAGTCCAGAATGCAGTGCTCTGGTTTGGGTTTATTTTATTTCACCTTATTTTATTTCTTTTTATTTTTTTATTATTATTTTATCATACTTTATTTTATTTACACAGCCAAGGTTAAAAGGAGCAGGAGCCCAGCTGAGAGAGTTCAGAGTTCATCTCTGCATGTTCACTGTCTTCCATTTAAATGTACACAAAGGACTAACACAGTACCCGCTCTCCCCTGGGCTGTCTTTGAAACACTCTGCTGTGCCTGGACTCTGCCACTCCTCCTATCAGTCTGATCCTACTTCTTTTAGCCCGCTGTGCTCAGCACTGTAACCTCATTCAGCTAGTGCTCTGCATGCAGGCTAACAACTTCAAGGCTCTGTCAGGCATTGACACATGCAGGCTCCAAGCAGGAAGCTAAACACTCCCCTTCACCTTTCCTGCAGTTTCACATTAACCTCTATTAAGTGCAGGAAAAACACAAATGCTGTCGTGCCATTATTCAGGTTTTAAGTACCAGTGTATATTTAGATATTCAGCCAGCTCTCCACCTAGGAGAACAAACTCAGCAAATGCTCTGGTTCCTCCTGTTCTCCCAATGAGAGAGGTAAATAGGGAATTACCTTGAGGGATGCAGTGGTGGTTAGGTCTGGGTTGGGCATTTGTAGCACAAGCATGAAAATATGAGGGAAACCTTGGCAGAACTGTCTGTATATTTTGAGGCAATAGCAGGTGTTAAAAGTGGAAAATGAGATTAAAATGGTCTCATTTGAGGAGAATCAAGCAGCATATTTACAAAACATTTTGTCTTTGAATGCCACGTGGTAGAAAAGGCACAGTGCAGCACTGGTCTGCAAGCCCTATCCCACTTGGATTCAAGCATTGAATGCATCCAAGTCTGTTGGGTGCTGTGGGCAGAGAGAGTTTTTTGGCTGTTTCTGGCTCTTTTTAAGATAAGAAATGTTTCACAGCGTTTCTTTGTGGTCACACACCATGTGGCTGCCCTTGAGACTGGGGCAGATTCCTTCCCAGCTCCAATCTCCCCAGTCCACACATCACTGTACTTGGATCAGTTAAAGACAGCATACCCCACATTCTGGTTCAGACTCTTTGGCAACATGGAAGAAAGTGAAAGGATCAGGGACATAAAGAATTTTCCTAATTCTTTGCTCCTGAAAACAAAAAGTAATATAATTAAAACTGATAATAATCATCATCTTGAGACATGCCATCTCCACTCTATTGCTTGGCTCATCRAAGGGGGCTTCTAGTGTTCCAGATSGGACAGRACTCCCCCAGGTCCTGCCAGTCTGCACTAATCAACCTTCCTTTGACCAYAGAGAGACATCCAGCTCTGCAAAGAATTTGAGTTGTTTTTGCTGTGGTGCTCCATTCAGGCATTTTCACCCAATCATGGTCTTCCTCCTCCTCCTTCGCTCTGCTGCTGATAAACAAGGTTTATGGAAGGAGGGAAGGAAGACAGCAGAACAATCAAAGTTGATAGTCCTAGATTGTTTTTTGACAATTTTCCTGTGATCATCCTTCAGTGAGGTGTCAAGCCTCTTTCCTGGGAAGGATGCCTGTCTGGAATGCATTACTGTAACCTGTCTTGGGCAAATTTAAACGTGTTCAAGTACAGCATACAAAATGGAGTTCAGGAGACAAAATGGAGTTTCAATTTAATACAAACATACCGCTTTGCCAAACTCTGTCAAGAAAGGGATTTTCCATCATGTATAATATTTACAGAGAATTTCTGTTTTTATCTTTAATGGTTGCCATAACAAGATCAACTGTTTCTTTAGCATAGCAATTTGATGATTTATGTTGTWTCCCATTATTATTTTAGTCTCATTTCAGCAGCTCTGAATAAAATAAAATACCACTCTTCGTCATCAAACAACCTGAGACAATATCCACTCTTGGCATTTGGTTTAAAATAAACAAAATTACCTAGTTTTAAAGGTTTTTCAGGATTAGTGGCTTTTACATAATGTTAGTTACAAATGATATATATAAGCTGTAAGCAGTAAAATCACTAAATCACTAGAAATAAATAATCGTTTTACACAATGCCATTGCAACATCTKCTTAAAATGAAACATAACAAATTGTGCTGGGGCACCATCAGAGTAAGGTAAACTATGGTTTAATAATATAACCAAAGTTTATATTTAAATCTAAATCTATCTTCCAGTTCCAGTCTAAGATGGGAGAAAGTTGTATTTAGATTATGTGATTTATAACACAGGCTTTGAAGAACTGTAAGATCCTTTGAAAAAATTGGGATGTCAAGTCCAAGTGGCTTTACCCAGAAGCTGAACTTATTAAACGCAGCACCTTTCACCAATATGATCATCTYTCCTCTTGCATCTTCTCCTTTAATCTTTATGTTTTAGGATATCACTGTTGGGATATATTTGTGCACAGAGCAATGTCTGAAGTTGCTCCCCCTCCACAGCCTTGTCCCAAGCTTGTTTTGGTATCAAAAGTCATGTGGGCTCATATTCCTCGTGCTTCCCTGCCCACACTGCAGCTGGACGAGATGCAATACTGTCAYATTGTGCTGCTCTTCAGTATGAAAGGGAAAAAGCTCAAACATTCATGTGTTTGATTTTTTTTTTTCTTTTACGTAGCTCATATAACTGTGCCTGAAGAACTTAGGGCACACACACATATATATACATACATATATATATATATATATATATATATATATATATATGTGCATATGAAGAGACAGCAACTATGCAATACCCTCAAAAGTCAAAAGCTGGATGAAAAAGGAGCAAAATCTCATTTTACAACAATAGCAAAGAAGTATTAGGTAGCAAGAAGATGGAGGCAGAGGGGAGAAATGTCATTCCTGTAAGCCAGATAGCGCAGGTGATGCTGGCAGTGAAAACAAGAGTGATTTAACATAGAAGAAGGTAGTCTAAGTGGAGGGGAGGACACAGAGTTACGCTGAAACCTTGTTCAGTGTGTGTGTCTGTGTGGTGGCTGTCATCAGAACAAACTACAAAATGTTAATGCAGATATTTATCTGCATTTATAATCACTGTGTGTGCACATACAGTTACCAGTATATAAACATACTCTATTTCCAGTKATCCTCTTTGGTTCTCAAGCTTTCCTATCTTTTTCTGCCATCTTGCACCTTCCTTTTTGCATACCAAGGTTTTCCATGTATGTAGGTGATCAAATAAACATTCTCTCGGTGCCACCGTGGGAAGTTCTGTTCTCTGTTCAACCTCTTTATGGTATCTTTGTGACATAGTTCGCATAGAGTGTTTTTAATTTAAAGCACATTATGAATGAATAAAAAAAACCTACTGTTCTTGCAAGCTTTGCTACTTCATAACCACTATTATAAATGCTGATAAAGGTTGCCATAATTTACATGGGAAGATGAAAACAGCTTTCCTGGTCATACATTGTGTGACTCTGCTATGATGCTACATTAATGGAATACAGAGTCAGCCTTGGATCCCTTTAAACAGCTTTACCACTGTGGGCATTTSCTGAGCTCTGTCATGCCTCTTGTATCAGTTATAGCCAGCCAGTGCTTAGGTAATTACATCCCTAACTTCTATGAGTAAATTGTATTTAATAACAGCAGTTGGGTATTTTGTGCATGTTGGTTGCTGAGCTTGTCTTACAAAGGGTCATTCTGAAGGGGCTTCTAACTGTCCAAGCCATASTGTTGCCTCTGTGTTTTATTTAGAATAATCAATTAAATAAAGAATATTATACAGGCCTGAATTTATATTAGAATTAGCTCCCAGTWAAATTTCYTTCTTTTCATATTACAATGTAGCCATGATTTTCATTTGCTCTCACCCAAACTTCTCATTCAGTTACACTTTAATATGAAAAGAAATGTTGTCAAGAGTAGTTACTGTCACACACCAGAATATTGTATTAGCATTCACTTTTAATAGATTAAAATGAAAGATTTTGAAATCTGCTCTTAATGATACTGAAGGATCTTGGAGATACATTAGGAAAGCTTTATATGAAATGTCATATGATATATATACATCATACACAGGGTCATAAAAGACAGTTCATTTAACTGCCTGCCTTTGTGTTTCATCTGTTCTGTTGGGACGAATCATCCACAGGTTAAGTGATGCTTTGCAGTTTCTTTTCTTGAAATCAAGCACARTGAGTGGCAGGGAAGTTTAGGGAATAWTGATTCTTACCAACTTGAGGAGGAKGAGTRCAAYAAGGCAATTTTGGAGGCATTGAGTATCACGTGGAGGAAAACTCTGGTAGCTGAAGGCATCTTTGAGTCATATCTGCTCATCTTTTGACTCAGTTTGATCCAGATGAGTTGCTTGWCCTGCTGTTGCATACATCACCTCACTTGTAAGGCTGAATTCCAAGTGAATGCAGCATGAATTAAGGTGTCCAGGTTATTGAGAGGTGCTGTGCTGCACAGCCTGCATGTTAAAAAGCAGTATATTAAAGGTGAAATGATTCAATATTCATTTCTGAGGTTTAGGGGCATGTTTTTGAAGCTTCTAAACAGATAGGAAAAAAACATGAATGAAACTTTCTGTTTGATCAAATTGTTGGCATTTTGTCCTCAGTTTATTGTTTTGAAGTGGGATTGTCACATTTGGGCAAGGTGAGCATTGTGTCTGTGGTTCATCTGTTTTTCTGAACTTTTTGCTATTGAAGGCTTGTACACCCTTTTTAAGGCTGGGGTGGGATGTACAGGTCATCTCTATTCCMCGCTGCTTTGGTAGTTGGAAAAGGGGATGATGACTAAACAAGTCAGCATTGCAGTAAATATTTTGTTTTATTCCGGTATACAAAGATGATAATTTCACTCTTTTATAAACATTTTAGTAAACATTGACAACACGAAGGAGGTATCTCCTGGCAATACCTGCTGTATGAAGTGCGTGTGTATATGCTTCAAACGTTGAATTTACAGGGGTTTTTCGGGCTCATATCCAAAGTCTTAGGAGCTGCCAAGAAGCCATRCACCACACTGCACTAGACTGAGGACAGATAGTAATTTAAACAGCGGTAAATGTCGTACAAATACTAACATGGCAACAGTGTTMGTGTCAGCTGATGTATTACAGTCCACAACCTGCAAATATAAACACTACAAAAAAATACACATCCCATCAAATCTTGCTGACCTATATAACCTATTACACAACATCTTACACTTAATTCTGACAAGCAGATGCTAAATATTGGAGTGACTAAATTCCATGCTTGAATATTAAAGAAATCAAGTAATAAATCAGACAGCTGCTGGGTGTTTTTAGATGTTAACAGGTCAGTCCAATTTTACAAACACTGTGCATTGATATATTTTTCTGAAAATTTACCCTAACAAATTAATGCAATTTTGCAGAAGGTCATTTCTCATGTAAGCATCAATCCCCTTACATTTCTCATGTAAGGTCAAAAGGCCAGGAAGTTTAAATTTGGGTATACTCTTTCTGTTTTGGTTTTTCTTAAATGTGCTCACACAAAGCCCACAGACCATGGCAGAATAAAAACATTTCAGAGCTTAATAGAGGGCCACAAACAACAAACAGGAGAGGCTGAGATCTAATATCCTATCATGCCAGGGGGACCACTAACAGCAAGGCACTGATGAGGTAGGCTGATAATCCAAGAACAACACACAGAATTATAAAAAATTCAGTATTCATGGAAAAATACCTTAGGGAAATGATTCAAATAATGCAGATTTGGTGATTGTAAACATGGGAGAAAGGACAGATGACCAAACATTCAAAAGAGGGAATTATATGAAAGACTGGTATACTTAATAAAAATTCTTAAATCATAGTCTCATGCATTATGGAAGGCAAAATAAATTGAAATAACCCTTGACTGTATCTAGCCAGTATACAGAAAAGAAATTTCTTCATATTCATTTCAACTAAACACATGCAACATGGTATTTGAATTATAGCAAAGCTTGCAATGTATCACAACAAATGTATGAAGATAACAGGGAAATTCAAATGAGGAGACTCAAGGAATGATGGTTTCCAAGGCAGATAGGACTACCATAGCCAGCAAGTGTAACTATCCTGTCCATAGGATTTCTTATAAATATGATATGGATTGCATCTGTTCTGAAAAAATATCAAACTTCATTCTAAACTGTGTGAGAAATGTTGAGTTTGCTGTTGACATAATGCTTAATTACCTGCTAAAGTAGGAACTTGTATCTTACTTCAGGACTGGATTTCTGTAACTCCCATTTCTCAACACTAGATCTCATTATACCACTGTCAGGAAGGCTGACATCTTGCTATCAGACATCTTTCCAGGGTGTAAGTACCAATCACAGTGATCAAGGCACCTTTCAGCCTTTCGTCTGACAAGCTGAATAAGTTGAGCTCCTGTAGGCCTTGCACTGGAGCGTTTGCTTTCCAGATACAGGCTGTGAAATCTCTCTTCAGAATTCCTCCTGTCCACCTGAGCAGAAGAAACAACATATTTTTTCCCTGTGCAAACAGTCCAGATTCTAAAATTTTTTCTCCAAAACTCTACTTTGCATGCTTCTAAATAAGAACATTATTGACTGAGAAAGCGAAAGGAAATGGTCCATGTCAACAAGAAACAAAAAAGGAACAAGCATCAATCTCTGTTTTATGATCTAATCTAACAATCTCTATTCTGTCACAATTTGAAAATACTCTATTCCCCATGGCAGATCTGTGTCTGAGGCATAATCCTTTCCCTCCCATGAAACTAGGACTTCTGACAGATAGTCTGTGACTATTAAATAGCTCTGGCTGGGAAGGGCAGACCATCAACTGCTGTGCCAGGAGCTGGCACTTGTTCATGTTGCTGCTGCTGTTACAAGCCTTGTAGCCTCTGGCAGAGAAAGAGGATGAACAGCTGGAAGCCGAAACCTTTTCGGCCACCTCAGCAAAAATTGGTAGAGATGTCTGACAAAGCCACAGTTTAACTTTGCCAGGTAGAGTATCCCCAGAAGCTCAGCACTGATTGAGAAATGTCCATGGGATATTTCACGGGCACCTTCTGTAGGAGCAGAGCAATCTCAGTAGTAGGGACTTCTTAAAAAAGCTGCTGTGTCATCCAAAACCATGGCTCATGTCCAAAATGTGTCACTCTAAGCATTCACACAAGGGGTCAGGTGAAAGTTATTTCAAACACCTCCCAACAGCTGGAAATTTGTGGTTGATGGCTGGAGACAGGAATTCCTTCTGTTGTTCATTTCTACTTGAAAGGTTTGAAAAGATTTTTTCTACCTCCTGAGCAGACACTGGGAGTATCGTTGCCCTGTTGGCACTGCCACTTGAGTGGGTGTGATGAGAGTTCTGCAGGGACATTTTCCAGACTATGTAAGAAATCAGTAGTTTTACACTTCTTTGTGCTGGTACAGGATGAGGCTTCAGATCTGACAGTTTTTCTCCATCTAGACCTACAGATTTTAATCAGCTTCTTTCCATGACATTTCCGTTACTTAACTGCAGTTGAGAGAAAAAAAAAAAAAAAAAAAAAAAAAAAAAAAAAAAAAAAAAAAAAAAAAAAAAAAAAAAAAAAGAAAGAAAACAAAAAAAAAAGAAGGAAACAAGCTGTCTATCTTTTAAACTATTGTATATATTTCCAGGAATGGTATTTATCATTTACAGAAGGCTATTTTTGCCGTTCTGATTATAAATGTTTACTTTATTCACACATCAAGCAGACTATCCTCTTACACCATACGGACAGGAGGTATACTGTTTCATACATTCAGATGTCTGAAAGCTGTCTGGAAATGTATTTCCTACTTTCTGATATGGGAACATTTCAATAGGAGGGGGTTTAATTTGTTTTGAAATTTCAACTCTTGTTCTGCTCAGAAGATAAAGTTGGAATCCATTAAGATGCATTTTAGCGCAGATTCTATTCTCATTTTCCTTTTCTCAGTAAGTGTGCAATTCACTTAGTACTTCAYTGCAACCAACTGCAATATGTATACRTGGTGCACAAAATGAGCCATTTTGTTTTAAAACAGATTGCAGATGAAAGGAAACCATTCATTTCTTGCTTGCTAGCTGTAATTACTAGAGCGCTAATTACTCCAAATCACTGACATCCAGGGTCAATAAGGATGACAACAGGAACATCAAAGACAAGATGCACACATGCAATTACAAGTCTCTAAAACCAGGCTGTAATATTATTTTATAGCAACTGTTTTTTTCAGTCAATGCTAAAAAATCAAGTTTGCTGAATGTTTACTATTATTTCCTTTGCAGTTTGACGGTGAGAACATGTATATGAGTATGACAGAACCAAGCCAGGACTATGTGCCAGCCAGCCAGGTGGGTTAATTAATCTTCTCTGCCTTGTTTCAAATTGTAATTAAAAAAATTCAAAGAGTTGCATTGCAAATGAGTGGCACTATCAGTAACTGCTGCAATCAGGAATAATCATAATTTATAAACAAAGCATTTAAGCCTTGTTTCCAGTTAATGAGATAGAGCTGATAAAACACCAGAGTTGGCGTTTGTTGAAAGATACTACCTTGCTTCCTCTCCAGAATGCAAGCAGCTGTTTTGCCAGCATGATCTTTCCTAAACAGTTGTTTTACCTTCAGGAAATAAAGTCTTTACAGGTGCAGGTTATTTGTTTATCTGACTGCAGACAAGTTAATCATTATAAGCTACACATGTCACAAATAGCTTTAATTATCACTCGGAGGACAGATGAAGAATTGCATTTTTAACACTAATCCTAACTCTGAGGAATTTTGCTATTATTACACAATTAGCAATAGGGTCAAGGCAATGACTTAGCCTTCTGCAGCTTGCAGGCCAAAAGGCTTAATGCAATGTGGGTTCTTTAAAGGTATTTTTGAGCCTTTTGGGGAACCATACACACTAAATTTTGATACTGGAGGTATATTAAAAAATCTTCCACCTTTCCACTTGAACCCAAACATACTGTAGATTTCTAAGAATTAAGCATTCTTTAATTACTCCTTCAAAAGCAAAAACAGTTTTGAAGTTTTGGGTTGTCTGCCTGTTGCTACATCTATATGTAGGGGTGAATTTTTCACTTACTTCCCATATTTCAGTTTAATTTCATGCTAGTAAGTGGTGCATGGCAGTTGTACTGTGTCAGAAATCACCAAAAATAACCAGACTTTTGGTCTATGCCATGCAATATTTCAGGCCCAGCAGTGGCTGGCCTGACAGAACCAGGAGGTTTAAGTGTAGACTCATTAGGAGAGAAATGCATTTGCATGCATAGTAAATATGTTTAGAYAACCTTGATGTAACTTAGGAATCAACAGCTGTGGAAAGTGTGCATTCAAAATTAAATGTCTCCGTGAAATAGTGCCCTTCAGGTGCACRGGTTCACTGGGGGGCAGGGGAGCAGGAGGTTGTGTGAGATGAGTACATGGTTCAATCAAAAAGACCGTCTTTAAAGTGTTCCAACATGTTGYTTCCCAGACTTCTGTTGAAGTCACTCAGAAATACCTTTAGAGACCAATAGTACTTTGCATTTAGGAATYGTGCATGATTGAACTTATTCAGCTAAGAACCCTCCAATATCCAGAGGTAGTTTAGAATAGAACTGTTTGATTAAAAAATGAAAAATTATATTATTAATTTTTCTCTAACCATTAATCCAAAAACTGTTCTGACAAGTTTTAGTATTACTATTAGATTAAAGCAGCCTAGTATCATCTCATTTATGCCTTAAGGGGTTTGAAGTGCAAGGGCTAATTGAATTTGTTTGAAACAGTAGAAATACAAACTCTRTGAATGATTGCTGTTATCAGGCAGCTGCTACCTTTCAGAAAATCATTATGTCTGTCTTAAATAGTTTTGAATAAAGAATTGCAAAGCCACATTATACATCAGAATTATTTTTCTTATGTTGATATTTTTGTACTGTGTATGCATGTAGTTTAAATAATTTAAATSGCATATTGAAAAATTAAGAGTAGAAGTTTTAATCTTTTATGCGGTTTCTACATGTGCTAACAAGGCCCAGATTCTCAGAGATATTTATGCATCTAACACTCACTGGGTGCAGTGAAAGTGAGGTGCTTAAAGTACCTTTAAAGATCCAGGCCTAGGTATTTTAAATGCAAATGACCTTGTCTTCAAGGAAAAAAAAAATCTATCCAATGTGACATTTCCAAATTCAAAGGTGTCCGAAAACCCTGAATGCTTATGAAGGGTTGGAACCAAGAAAGGGCTACAGGCTTGAATCTGACCATGGCAAAGCTGAGCTCTTGGGTGCCTGGCTCCCAGATAAAGTTCAAAACCCAAAAGCAGGTGTTGAAACTCCCTGTCCTTTGCTGGGGGATCCATGAGGCAGCTCAATTGCCCGGCACAGTGTTTTAAGTTGTTACCAAGTGTGCAGCAGTCAGCCAGTCTCCTGTGCCTGTTTGAGAATGCCTTTGTGCCTTGGGCTGTCACAGTCTCCTTTCCCTTGCTGGCATTTTCTCCTGGTGCTGCCACTGCCACAGTGGCTTTAGGTGAATACACAGAATCATTGAATGGGTTGGGTGGGAAAGGACCTTAAAGATCACTTAGTTTCAACTGCTCTAAGGGCAAGGGAACCTCCCACTAGCCCTCCTTACTCAGAGCCTCATCCAGCCTGGCCTTGAGCACTTTCAGGAATGGGGAGTCCACAACCTCTCTGGACAACCTGGGCCAGTGCCTCCATGCTTACAGCAAAGAGCTTCTTCCTAATGTGTAATCTAAACATATCTTCCTTCAGCTTAAGGCTATTCCTCCTTGTCCTATTATTACATACCCCTGTAAAAGGTCTCTGCCCAGCTTGTTTTCTTCTTGGCTCCCTTTAAGTGCTGGAAGGCTGCTCTAAGGTCTTCCTGGAGCCTTCTCTTTTCCAAGCTGAACAACCCCACTTTTAGCCTGCTTTCACAGAAGAGGTGTTCCAGCTCTGCGTGGGCTGGAGCATATGTGAAAGCCTGTAATAATAACAGTATCTGAAAGAAAAAAAAAAAAAAGAAAAAAAGAGAGAAAACAACTTCACTAGGAGCAGGAAGCTGGGGTGTGTTGGAAGCCTGCCTCTCATGTTTCACCAAGAACCTGTGACTGTGAGACGAGCGTCCCCAAACCTGTTCCTGACATAGACATCTGCTAGTCATTCCTCATTCCTCAAAGGAGCTAAACAACTCATCATTGACAGTATTTGTGAGGTCTTCACTGACTGTAATGGGGTGTTGTTTCTATCTTGGGCATAAGCATTTGGTGTTCATCCAAAACTGGTGAACTGAATATCATTTCAACATCCAGTCTGGTGGCTAAAACTGGAAAAAAAACAGTATTTCCTTCTCTGAAAACAAAGCAAGAAAGATTGTGTAGCTTATAGGGATAGGGAGAGGAACAGTAAAGGATTTAATTGTATTTTCTGCCCCTAGTTTTCAGGACTGTTCATTTTCCTGTCACTGTGTCTGGATGTAAAACACCTAGTGCCATAAAGGCATAAGGAAATGTTCTCAGATGACAGCGTAGTCACTCCATTCATAGTTTTGTCCTATGTCTATTTTGCACCTGTGCTTCTGAGCCTTGCTATTGCATGACCTCAGCAAGAGAGCTGCAGGCTGCTTCCCACCCTCAGTAGCTTGGCTGTTCCCTCACAACATCAGAGATGAGGGTTTGAATCCTGTCAGAAYGAGCAKTGAATTAATTACTCTGCTTTCCTCRATAGATTCACATCTGTTAGCTAAAATATGAATCCCACCTGTTAGGAGATACATKATCCTATCACAAACCTTTACTCAAGCTCTGGTCATGCTGACTGAGTCAGAGACGAACATCATTTTCTAATTTCAGAGTCTGATGCAGCTTATTTGGGAAGTGGGTTGTCAGACTGAGTCATGGTATGGATGTAACTCCAAGGACCAATGGGTTTCCATTTGGCTGCCTTCAGGACTATTTGTYCATAGAGACAGGATTTCTGGGGTCCTGATATATGCTGACAARCACCTCAGTTCTTTGTGTTTACTGCAAAGTGTTCGTATCCAGAAAAACATCACCTTATATTATTTTATGGGTTTTAATCAATTCATCCCCTTTAGGCTAACATAAATAAAAGCTCAGCCATTGGACAGGAAAAAATATAGTTTTGTTTCTTTTGCTATATAACATCAAACATCTGCATAGTTTGGTAATCCAAGACAAGTTGCCTCACAGCATCCCTCAACAATAATTATCATTTCTGTTCAATTTTCAAATCAGTACATGCTTTGGGACTTACAGACCAAGTTGCTAAGTAGCAACATATGGCTCACTACTGTTCCTGTGATGTTGCTGCAAGCAAATAGCATAATTCTATACTTGAAATGATTTTTACAGAAAGCCAGTGCTGGAACTGAGCCAGAAGTGTAAGTATACAGTAAAAATTAATGATATTCTTTTAAACTGTCCCAAAAGGCTGTTTGGCAATGTTGTCTCTGTGTACATTTTATACATGTGTGTAAGTACTGCATTTTTGGTTGTGATATATGTAGTACGGGACTCTACACTGCAGGCATCTTCTAAATGAGTTWTGCCAGCCATATTAACAAACATCCACAGTAAAACTGTGACATTTTCACTACTAATTGCCCTTCGATCTGAAACTATTTATCATTTTAAAATAAAACTATGCCAACTTATCTGCATGTGAGATTCCCACCAATTATTGCTTTCTCC
>NW_026623538.1:32500-129535 GCF_030028575.1 Malurus melanocephalus
TATTACACACTGTGGGGGGGGACCAAGTGCCTTTCTTTTCAGGACAGAAGAGTGACAAGGATGTTTGACAATGACCACACGTGGATCCCACTGAGGATGTGCTAAGGAGGATTGAAAGGTTGTCACAGGTTAGAGGGACAAGACTCCACTCTGGGGGACTAAGGATGTCCCATTTGTGCCTAAAGCTCTTGTATATTCCTTAGGAACTGCTTTGGCCAGTTGGTCAGTAATTCATAAAATACTTGCATTTCTCTTTTAAGTTAAATCAAATGTTCTAARTAGGATAATTGCAGAGCTGTGTCTTTGTCTGAAGGGAAATTTAACTGCTTCARTTACAGTACTGGTGGTTGCAGACCCCAGATCTTTTAACTTTTTATAATATTTGTGCTTTTACTTATTGCCATCTTTAAACTGTATTTTAATTTAAAACTTCAATTGAAAACACATTTCCCAGCAAACTGCTATACTATATACATAAAATGAACGTAATTAATGAAAATACTTCAGAGTGATATCTTTAAAAAGTGTGCTCTTTTACATAATTCTGTTAACTTTGAAAATTACRATTGTTTTAAATTAACAATATCATTGTCAGCACATTCTCATTCTTGAAAACAGAATTCATCTGATACAGGAAAATTAATGTTTTGCTTGGGGCTTTGCCCTTTAACAAATGTAAATTAGAGAAATTGATTAACACAATACAAAAAAGTTATACCTTCCCCTGTAGTACATTTTTGATAGCTRTTGCTTGATAAATTAGTATATTGTGTGTTTTTAAATGAATATGATTTATTGCTGTTGTCTACCATATGAAGAAACACAAAAAAATTGTTTTCAGGATCATTGACTTGAACATATCAATGGCACTGTTGGCCAATTCTTGCTGAGTGTTAAGATGATTTATGTAACAGACCGAAGGTTTCCACAGTAATGCATTATAGTCTCAAGCTATCAAGCCTTGTTCATGCAGAGACAAAAGCAGCTGAAAAACACTTGCTTCTGAAGGTCCTTCATTTAGAAATTAGAGATAAGGTTGATCCTATTAAAACTCCTGGAAATATCCACTGTCAAATATATTATCCTAACTTTCAAATGTGCATAAGGTACGTTGATGTTTTTCTGCTTCTAATGAGCTCATTGTTTTTACATTACTCTCGATTCATAAGTATTTCAGTTATGTAACAACGTGTTCAATAATAGAAGAGGAGACAGCCTGAAGCATCTATCTTTTAAAAACTGGCATCTTTCCACAGTTCAGATGCAGAAGCCTTGGTGCAAATGAAAAATTAAGACACGCTCTACATAGCTGGCAGTACCATTCATATCATTTAAATTAAATATCTATAGGCAAATTCCTGATTTTTGAGGAACTGCTGCTAATACGAGATTCTGTTGAGTAAATGCATGGTGACTGATGCAACCACTGAGCACATGAATCAGACTTACTTAGTGTATGTTGTCTTTGGTGCTGTCACATAGGAATAGTTCTGCTCTTTCCAGAGGGATTTACATTGGATGTTTGAAAGCTCGCTGCCTCTTGTGGTCAGTTTGTATGAGCAAACTCCTTTGATTTGCCTTCTCTGGTTACTTTTAAAAATCCTATTAAAATTATTTTGAAACACAAGTTTTGCTGGACAGTATGCAATTATCACTGTAGAGTATTTAAGGAAAGGGGCTGTGTTTGTATTTCCTGTAATCATTCCCCTTATTTTCCTGATGAGTAACCTCACAAAGGAATGCTAGATTTTTTTGTGTTTGTGTTATCAGCACAGCAGGATGCATAGCCCTAATTTCAGTTAKGAGTTGCCAAAGTAAAGAACTTCTGACCTACACTTCCTCTCCATATCCCAGTTTTGCCCCTTCCTTAGCTTRTTGCTGGATTTGGCCAGGCTAAGTGGCMTGAAAGGTAAATTGRGTGGGACCAGAGGGGTCTCATAAACAAAAGCTTAGTCTTGGGTTGAACATTGAATCAGGGTTAAGTGTTCATATRATTTTATTCTGGCAAGCTTTTCTCMTAAAATTATAYGCCAAGGTAGCATGCAGGYARTGAAGTCYCTTGATCTCAGAGTGRRCATCTCAATCATCTGTTYTGTGAAGTTTCCATCATTTCAAGCAGAAATATCACAAATACTTATCCAGAAACATGGAATATTGTCCTTTAAATTTGGGGAGACATTCTTAGCTCAAAAATCTTTTTCATTACTTTGTGTCTGTAGATATCTCAAATTTAAGAATGGTCAGTTCTGAGGTTCTCACTGTGTGGATTCCATCAAAACTAGACTGAAATCTGTTTATAATAAACACAGGTGTAATGAAAATGCTGTTTATAATAAAGAAAAGTTTAAGCCTCTGTCTGTTCAGTGCTGTGCAGTTGGTTTAATGGTGTTAATTTGCAAAGGGCTTTCTCTCTGGAATGTAATAAAGGCCTAGGAAGTTCCCCCCAAACTGAAGAGTTGATTAACATCTCATGCGCACTCCTGTAGTCATGAGATGAAAGTGAAACCACAGGCAAAGTTCCTAGTAGCTCTGTGGTAAAGAAAATATAGCATTTCTGCTGCTTTTTTTCTGGTTTTTTTGGTGATTTTTTTTTGTTTGCTTTTGTTATTCAGAATTGAAAAGGTAAACTTGCTAATGTTTCTGTGACAGTAGAATAAAAAGGAGCTATTCCRTTCATTTCTGAATAAAGTCCTTCTGATAGGAAAACCAACTCTGAAGGAAAAACCCTTGGAGTAGAGGGAGAAGACCCTAATTTTCCCCATCCCCTGGAAAAATCTAATGGACCTGAAGCTGCAGGCCACAATTTATTATTAATATGTATGAGCTGAAATCATGAATTGTAACTGGATACAGGGAATACAGCCTTCTCTGCTTCTTTGGATGCTAGATAACTGCTTTCATTAGAAAATCCAGATAAATGGCTTGTGTTGGAAGAAGTGGTTCTCTGGGAAGTGGGTCTGGGACAAGGTGATGACTGGCCTGGGAGTGGGAATTGCTGCTGCAGGAATAAGCTCAAACCTGACCTTTTGCTCAAGTTCTCTAAAATTTCCCTTTACAGAGGAAGGTAATACAGCATTCCAGGAGAGCCTATTGCCAGCAGTGGATCAGTTGCATCAAGGGGACCCCAGATGGTTCCTAAAATAAGTTTTCTGACAGCAAGGGGAGAGGTGGCAGCAAAGTAGGAGTGGGTGTTTGAAGCTGGTAGCTGCTATTCACAGGACAAGCACATGTCCTGTTCCTCACGCCTTTCCTCCAGGCACAGTTGCGACAGCCTTGTTCCTGGGATATGTTTGGTTTGCTGCAGATGTATCTAGGAATTTTGGGTTTTGATAWGCCAATGTGCCAATCATTACGAGCATCTGAACCATGCTCCTGGATGAGACAAATGAGTACCAGCAAATCACTGTTGAAATAACTTCCCTGAGGAAATTATGTATGTGTTAGATGCACACAATACTGAGCATGGAAATACCAAACTGGCTGAAAATGTAAGGTGAATAGGGTGCTCTGCAGATGCTGTCAAATACCTGTCCATACCATTAACRTATAGCTTGGATTCTGCCTAGCTTTATTGAAATAGTACAATAGTTTACGTCTTAAGAAAAAAAWTTRAAAGAGAGAAACACTGTAGGAAATACTGTCATTTGATTTATATGTTGTTTGGTGTGTTATTACTGCCTTTGCTGTCCTAATCCTGTGTTTAAGTGTAGTGGACAATTTTATAGGCCATGTGGGATCAAAGACAGTCTTAACTGGCTCACAAGCAAGACCCATGGTGTGATTTTTTTTTTTAATAATTAATCAGAGAACAACCATTTATTTAAAATGCTTAGCCCACATAATGTATAGAGCATTATTATGTACTTAGACAACTTGAATTGTGGAGCTGCTGGTGTTACTTCCTTCTTAATAAGTGAAGCTGATGTCCTCCTGGCATGGTTCCACCATTTTTGTAGTGTTACTAGTTAAAGACATATTTGAAACACAAAAAATCAAAAGCAAAACCTGGTCTATCCATATGTGACATGCAAAAAGAGATGTACAAATAAGCAGATATGCTGAATGCCTCCAATAGCCTGGTAATATTGGATTTAGGAATATTTGTTTTCAGTAGTGAACTGAAGTCTCACAGGACTGTGCAAGAGYGAAAAACAGATGTTAACACTTTGTACCTGCAAAATCACGGGAGAGAAAACTCTTTTGAGGCCATAAGTCTTCTGGGAAAGTAGAATAGATTCTGTTGAACATAAATGTCATCTTTTCACAGCTAATGAATCCCTCCTGGTAGCTGTAGGCTGCATGGATCCAAGCTCACCAGSAGTACAGTTGCCAAATCTAAGTACCTGCAAGCATAGTGCTGGTCCAGGAGAGCATTATGGATATTATCCCTTCCTCCATTTCTGTTCCTTGCTGTTTTGTTATTCTGATATTAGACCTTAAACTCACTTTAGACACCTTTTTCTTCATCATGGATTTCATATAATAATAATTAGCAACTAGCTAGTATATGCATTGTCCCTAATACTTTATTTGGTTTTGTAAAGTTTATATATTGTTGTTGAGTAAATGTGATGTTCTCTTTGCCATGTTTAAGCCTTCTCTCCATTTAGAAAGGGTCTATTTTTACTACATTTCCCCTTGGAAATGTTTCCACTGATGGCTGCATCATGGCTTCTARAAGTGGGAGCAAATGCAAGTTACAGAGGTCAGTAGACTCACAGCAGSTTCCATTAAGGAGAGGGCAGAGGCAAAGGGAGAGCAAACTCCTGTGCTGGAGGTTGTTTTCATTCTTTGGGATTTTATTTTGGCCTTTCTAGTCTAGGCTTCCCRTTCTATTTCATACTAAGATATTTGGTAACAGAGATTTAAAACCTTGTTGAGAGAAAAACAAAGCAACTACAGCCATGGCAATGTGCATTAGAGGAGGTTTTTCTGTTCAGCAGCTCACTGAAAACATTTAGYACCATGTGTTTTTGGTCTGATTTAGGTTTATAAATACATGCTCGTAGAGAGKAGAATAACCTCAGGCATCAGGGGGACATTATTACTATGATGACTAATGAAAAACTCCTTTGTTTATAATTGATCATTGATTCTTCCCTTGTCCTTCTGCATGAATTCATACACCGTACTGTCCTCCATTTGGAAACTCATGTTGGGGAAAACATTTTCTTCCAATAGCTGCTCTTTAAAATTGTGCCCTCATGTTCATCCTTTCTGGTGGTACTTTTGAAGAACAGGATGTATTTAAATCCTTGCCTTTCCAGAATTAACAAAAGCAGCACTCAGAGCAGGACTACTGTGCTGAAGAGGGGCAGGAAAGGTGGGAGTAGTCTCTGTGCTATAAATCTCCTGACTGTGGGCATGGGATGTGCAAAGACTGATCACTTTGCAAAGGAGTTGGCTGTTCTCAGAAAAGCAGAGCAGGATTTCAGGCTGAGCCGTTGCAACTGATCTCCTTAACTCTTTATTAGGCTCACCTTTTCCTTTTAAGAAATACAAAGCATACCCACCCTATCCCACAAATGAGCCTACCTGCTGTACAAAAACTGCAGATAAATAATAGCAATTATCCACCTTGGTGCATTAATCTGATTTTGCCTGTGGCTTTTCCTTGGATCAGATTGAGTTGGATGACTTAATGGCAGAGACAACAAAAGACTAACAGTTGCTTGATGGAGTTAATAATTCAGATAACTGACTAAATATATGTATAATTGAGTTTATAGATTGAGAAAGAAAAAAGTTAGATTGTTTAAGACACCTTAAATGTATTTTTATAAACACAAAGTGTACTTATACTAATATGAACTGTTTCTTTTTCTTTGTAGCAGAGTAAATGCCTGGCACTCCCATAAGCATAAAAGTGGTRTCTTTCTTCACTATGTAATTCTTGGTCTGAATAACAGGGAGTCATATGAACCATTCTGTACCAATATTAATTTTATAAATTGCATTCCCTTTCCCACAATTCCCATGAAAAAGGTATTCAGTGAGATGAACACTCTTGGAAAATTTTAATAGGACCCTTGAAATCTGTTTGAGTTCACCTTCTTTAAAAAAARTATTTCTAATGAAAGCTGTGAAAGTATCATAGATTCTTATGCCTTAGAGGCATTTTTTCCTCTGTACATAATGGTGAGACTTCACTTGTATAATATATGGGTCTTTAAAATAGTCTCGTTTCAAAATTGTGGATCGTGCATAGAAGTATGTGAGTTGGGCTCTTTTTGTTTGTTTTGTATGAGTTTTATATTATTGTTGACCAGTGCTCATATGATTTTCATAGCATTTTCCATTTGTTTTTTTTTTTTTCCAGTCTTTTCCTGGCCCAAGTCTTGAAAGTGAAGATTTTAACATACCTCCTATAACTCCTCCGTCATTGCCTGACCACTCCCTGGTGCACTTGAATGAGATAGAGTCTGGCTACCACTCTCTGTGTCATCCCATGAACCACAATGGCCTCCTTCCATTCCACCCCCAAAACATGGATCTACCTGAAATTACAGTTTCCAACATGCTTGGCCAAGACGGGACACTGCTTTCCAATTCCCTCTCCGTGGTAAGCACTTCTAGTCTTTCCCTTTTATTCTGTTCTAAGTGTAAAATCATGGAAATACAGACCTGTTTGCAGTCCTCTGAGGGGGCCAACTCCTGCTCCACTCACATTTTGGAGTGTGCTGGCCTGGCTCTGGGTGTTACATTGCATTCCCTGGGCCAAATCCTCCCTCCCCCAGTGGAGGTGGTGAGGGATGTCCACCTGAGTTCCTCAAATCCGGGATGTTGACTTGTGTAGAAGTGCTCCTGCTTTACAAGGATGTAAATAATGACATAAAGAGGCTCAAGGCTCTGACTTCTGCTGGAGCAGGGTTTGGATCCAGATGGCCGTTGTTCTGTATTTGTCTGATGAGGCTCTTTCCATTCTCATTTGCATGTGCTGAGAGATGTACAAAAATTTAATATCTCCTTTCTTGTTTACCGCACGTTTAGAAAACAGCAAATGTTATTTCTGATTCTAGGCCAAATCTTACAGCCTTTTTACAGTTYCCAGTCCTTAGCCAGCCAGAATCCAACAGAAATGACTGGACAACTTGCTTATAAAGTCTGTCAGATAGTCATTATGGTCGTAATCTTGTGAAGCTTGATATTACAAATCACTTACTTTGAATGCTAAATTGCTTGCAACAACTGCAGAGCTACTTTGCATATTACATTTTCAAGTGGGCTCTRCAATTAATTAGTATACTTCTTGCATAGTGGCTCCACACAAGATTATTTCACTTTATGCACAATTTTAACCTAAGGAGTTAAAAATCTCATGGAAGAGGGTGGAGCTTGACATTGTGTGCATCCCACTGCCCTTAAAACTCTAGGTGGGCTAGATGGGCTGCCCAGGAGATGCAGATCCCAACAGCCAAAGTTAAGGATCTGCTATTCCCAGAGATAAAGGGTCTGGACTTCTCACGAAAATTCTGAATTTAGGGACTGAGGCTGTTTAGGCTTCCCAGCTTGCTGGCTCCCCAACACATTATCTAAAAAATGGAAATCGGTTCTGGGAACACAGCTGACACAACACATGGAGGTTTGGGGAGAGAAGGATCTTAGCTCAGCTCCCCATCAGTCCCTCAGACTTACAACTCCAGAGTCAGGATCCATGGTGACTGGAAAAGAGTGAGTTTACGACAAAAATCGCCTTGTCACAGGGCTTCATTGCAACTTAATTAAAATAAAGCTACCTTGATTTTGAGGAGTTCTGTGTTCCCTCTGAGGATGTCCAACAAGCTGAGGACACAAGTCTTGGCTTSTTACGTGTAGCACAGTTGTTATTGATTTATGAGGATGTTGCACACTTTGTGTTTGAGGTCAGAATCTGACYCCAGGGTTATGTTCAATAATGCGAGGAGTGGGGGAGAGGCAGATTTATRTAGAGAAATATAAATTTACTCTGTGGAAAGATTCTATATTTTCCTTGCTTGTCTACAAAGCTGATGGTATGCATTAAAGAGCRTGAGTGAAATCTTTTGTGGGGTTCTGAGAATCAGAGCTATGAAAGGACTTGAAAAAGTAAGAGAAAKGCTTGACACTCTAGTCAAGACAGACAGTATTTCATTGAATTGACCTCTTTTGAGCCATGGTTATGGCTCAGAACTATGCATTCTTTTAAGCTGTGATGTTTTGCATTAACCTTTTGCAGCAAGCTCTGAACAAAGGGCCTTGAGAGTTCRTAGATCATCACAGTGAATTATTACATCGAGGGCAAATACAAGAAAGCTGAATAATATAACAAGGCAATTTTGCTTTTGGAACTTAGTGGAGATCAGAAGAGATGAAAATCAGATGTCGAGAAAATACGTGCTAGATTTTGACAGTAATTTCTGAGGATTTGTTCAATAAATAAAGCATGATCCTTCAAGTGTCATGCTCTGAGTCAACTGTTATCCCTAACTTGCCTGCCCTTTTTGCACCAGAGGGCCCCTTACCTAGCAATAGTTTTAGCTCAAGCTGGCTTGTCTGTGCAGGGGATGAAGCTACAGCTCATGTTGGTACAACTGGTAGGATGTTAACACCTCGATTTCGTACAGTTCAAACACTGTTTGGCAGTGTAGCTCCTCTGATTTGAATTTGATAGCTTGAGAGAAATTAACTTGAGGGAAATAATTTAACTCTTCAGTGAATTCAGTGACTTCTTCTGTGAACAGAATGACCCCATTGTTCTTTTGGCTTTGCACTGGTGCAGCAAAACAAGGAAAACAGATGTTTTTGTACAGTTAACATTCTTAATTTTGAAGCTTTTCTTTATAATCCAGAACATTTAAAATTTCTTTTTCAGTATGACTCTTTTCTTGTGCTATTACTCATCTCTAAGTTTCCTTTTTACTATCTCATCAGATAACCGATCCATTTAACATGTTCTTGTCTAAATCACTCCTATATTGCCTCATATAGAACATAATTTATAAATTTTTCCAATCTGTCTAAACCGTTGGTACCATATAATTCCTAGTATATCAAGTACTGCTTAGTGTATTTGGAAACCATGCGTCTCACTTCATTTTTCAAGCCACTAATGGGTATTTTTAGAAAAAATATTCTTAGAAACAAATCTGTTGGCTGTTCTCTATCCCTAATTAATTTCACATCTTCAGCAAATTTTACTTACATTGGGACAAATTCAGCTGCATTGCAATGTGCCTCTGATTGAATTTGTTTTTTTTTTTCTTTACTTGCAACATCCTTCTTTTTAGCCAGTTTTTAACCCATGTTGGTATTTTAGCAATAATACCTTCTTTTCTGACTGTATTAGAACTACTGAGTGTTTTTCAGTTTGTGTTTTTATAGCCAAAGCATCAATTAATGCTAACCAAATGTGAGAAAGGAATCTCAGTGAGCTCAGAAGCAGTTGGAAAACAGTTCAAATAATAAGTATAGTATTTTTCTTCCATTTCAACTACCAGGTGTTTTCAGATGAGGATTTCTGTGATTTTGGACAGATTGAAAATTGAGGATGTACCCTTCCTAAAACCCCTTCAAATCTCCCCCTATCAGAAGTCCCTGTTTCATACTGTGCAGAACTCTCTCCAAGCTGAAGATGAAATCCCTTTGAGTAAGGATGGCAGGATTTACCCCAATCACTGTAAGAATTCTTCTCTGTGGAAGTGCTTAAACACACACAATAAGACCCCACTACCAGCTCAGTGAATTCGTATTAGGGATCAGCTTCTTACAGATTTTTTACTCTGTGGGAATTCTTTCTGAAAAAATTTTCAATGCTGGGAGATGAAAATTTCTCATTGCCWTTGACTGTGTCTTATACTTAAATTTGGAATTAGCATTCTTTGAAGTTTTTTTGATTGATTGGACTTTCTTAGTGCACACCCACTATTTAAAAAATTATCAGACAACAAAACCACTAAAATTTTTCCTTCTCATTATTCTCCTGTCAGTTCACATATTTATTTCTRTGTTCATGTATTTCTGTTTTTCTTCTTAGTTGACACACAGACATGTACACATGCTCATGCACACTATATTATGCTGTCACATAGATTTCTTTAGATGCTCATTATATCTGGATATCAGGAGCTCAGAAGTCTACAGAATTTGTGCAGAATGTGAGTCATGGTGGAATTAACACATGGTCCAGCCCCAGCATGGGARCTCTCTAAAATCCTCTTTCAAAATGGACATGACTTCTATTCCTGCTTCTTAATTGGATCCAATTTGATATAGATRGAACTGTTTGTTTAATGAAAATGTACTTTTGGTCCTGTAAACATGTTTGTTTCTGTGGAAGGGAATAGGGATCCCTTCCTGGTTTCCTGCCAGTTGAACACCTGTGTGGGTTGGGTTTGGTTCCTGTTGGGGCTTGACCAGCCAGCCTTTCTCTGTTGATGTGAGTTTTCCTGAAATATCCCAAAGGATATTTTCAAGGACCACAAGAGTCATCCTTCTAACATCAAAAACAAACAAAAAGAAAAAGCATGTTATATGAGAATGTGTATTTATCTGTAAAAATGCTTTTGGATGTGTTCTATAAAAAGAGTTTGTCTGGGTATCGATAAAATTATAGACATTTCASCTTCTTTAGTATATCCTATAGATGGTTGGTTTTTCCACAAGAAACCAGGGTTTAAAATCGTAGCACTGTTTTTACATAGCAGGAAAATAAACCCCAACCTATTTTTGGACAGCTTTCATTTGTAATCTTGTGCTGATGTTTTTGAAAATGTGGCTCATGATGGTATACTATAGAAAATTTACAAGAAAGAAATAAAAGATTTCAGTTTCTTGAAATGCTTCAGATTTTTKGAGTTTAACTTTGAAGTGGAAAAATGTTAAAAGACAATAAAATCAGGGGGTTTATTTCCCAAATGCTCTACTTGTGCTGGCAACAAAAGCCAGCATAATGTATATACTTAGGTTTATTGTCATTTTTTAGTATATAGTCAAGGCACACTTTGAATTCAAAGGCTACTGTACAACTGTTTTGACAACCACCACATCAGTAGGTAATGTGCAGGACATATGAAACTGAAGCAAAAATGTTTCTTTAGGTCTGTAGGGAGTGCAGTACATCAAGGAATTCAGATATATTAGAGCAGCATGAATTTCTAATATGTTGCTCTYATGGAAAAGACCACTGGCATATTGAATAATGCTGCTTTCAAAGCAGAGCAGAAAATGTGATTACAGACAATTTCATTGCTGTTTTTAAAATAAATATTTTTGAAATCTTGAGGTGTTTTATTTCATGTAATGCATAAAATATGTAACAGTGTGCTAGAGCTAAAGATCTTCTAGGTCACGGAAGAGTAGATGATGTCAGCTATAATTATTCAGATGTGGAATAATAGAAGCATTAGTTTAAAATAAAATGCATGTCACAAAGGCCCATGTCCTTATATAAAAAAAGGCAATAAAAAGCTGSTTTTTTTTTTTTTTTTGCAGACTTAGACAGAAGAATAAAGGCAATGAATAATTATTTAACATTATGCCCCAATTCATCAAAGCCTGAACAATTACATTATACTTTTTCATTAATTATATTTTCTAGATATGGAACCCATGAGAGAGTAATATCTTAAACAAAACGTGGCATTGTATAACAGGGAAGAAAGCAGACAGCTACTTTTTTCTTTACCTTTTTTCATCTCAGGTAGAATGAAGCTAGTATTTCTTATTCACAGTTGCTAATAAATCCAATAAAGGAGACTGTTGTTGTTGTACCTGRGATGCATTTAAGAGATTTTATTTTACTAGTTTCACACATGTTASTTTAAATTCAGTATCTGTGACTCATTTTGAGGCTGACCTATACAGCTGATTCTTTTTTCTTGCACATTTAAGCGTTAGTGCAAACTACTGAGTCAAACAGAAATTCATTATTTCTGATGGATAAGATGAATAACTTTCAGAACAAAAAAAGAAAAAAAAAAAAAGCCTTGTATCTCCTAACCTAAGTGTTGAGATTTGAATCATGTTTGGATACTTTTTTCTAGCTTGTATTGCATGCCAGTGGTAGCAGACACATTTTGTCTCTGGTGAATAGTTTGCATTTGTGCCTCATTACCAGTCTCTGGTCTTCAGTTTACATCAAAATTTACTGTTATGCTACACAGACCTGCTGCTACCCCAAATTTTATTGCAGTGAGTTATTGCCATCAGAACCRCCAAATCATAAAACTAAGGTCATGGAACATCTTGTGTTAAAGTTGTTTGGTTTCTTCCTCTTATTAAGCAACTTTGTATTCTTGCAGGATATCTTTCTTTTCCCTAAGAAAAAMMCCAAAAATCCCAAMCAACAACAAAAACAACACRGTATTTTCCAAGCTGKGGTTTTTTTTCACTGAAGTAAGCCTTGTGTAGGAAARGGTTGCAATAGTTAATGTCTGTTTTGTCAAACAGCCTAACCAGCTGATGTCCRTAAGCATAACTATTGTCTCCATTAGAATTATGATGATTTATTCCATCAAGGGCTCTGGGACATMATTTTTGTCTTTCTTTTCTTCTGATGTCTGCACCACTGTTTTGTCATCAGAAAGACAACAGAAAGGATATGTACAGGAGCTGATTAAGATGTAATTTGATCAAGGTTTTATAAATACCTGAATATTTCAAATCTCCKACTAGAAGGCTCTTTGCTGTGCTACAAAAAACATCTGATGTCAGAAATTACAGCCATATAAAATGAGACTGGAAACAAAGTGTGYATTTTTAGCAGTAGGAGAGATGTGTCATTTATCTGTAATGTGCTGTGGCAGTGGTTTGTGTCTGAGGATTAAATTCAAATGGGGCATCTCTCAAAAAAAAAGGTGTGCTCTTGCTGGGACTGTACTTATAGACCCCACACGGCTGCAGGGGGACCAGAACCTTCTGTCACATTGTCCCTGGGGTGTTCTCAGCAGTGAGCATCACTCCATGCATTCATGGTAGGAGCAGCRCTGCTGGTGCCACCTCAGCTGGGAGCACCTCTACGGTTTTTCTCTCCTGAGGGAACCTCAGCAGAGTAAAAGTATCACTGTGGATGCATGCTATTGATGGACCCCACCTTCCTGAGGTCGAGTGGGACAAGAAWTCCTGTGAAAGTATTTATGGACCTTTTTTTCTGGTCTTAAAGTAGTATCTGGTAAAGTTATACTTTCTCTCTCTAAGTACTGAGAGCTTACCTTAAAGATAGATCAAGTAAATATTTGTTCATAACTGYAGAAAAATATTTGTACACCAATGACCAGAACTCTTTTTAGAATAATTCCAGGTCTCATTTTTAAAATTGAAAATGAAGCTGTTGATTTACTGTCAGTTGGGAAATACAGTGTCCTCCTTGTTTGAGTGTGGTTGTTGAGACTCCACAGGGTTCACATATTTCACAAACTCAATCAGAAAACAACTTCAGTATAATTTCAAGAAGAAAGAAAACAAGGTGGTATATATTTTATTTTTGAAAACAGCTTTCCATAGATAATGCTTTGGTGTATTTTTTTCACAGTGGTTACCGTTGACTGTTGGGAATTTATTTTGAAATAGATTCTATTATTTATGATATTTACTACATGAAAGAAAGTAAGAAAAAGAAATGTTTAGTTGTATTAATTATTATTTCTTAGACTTTAACCAGATAAGAACAGGCTTAGACATGATGGATGTGGTGCAGAGAGAAAGGCTTCAGTTGTGGGTGGTAGATTATAAAACACCTCACATGTGAAGTACTCACAGGAGTGATTAATGCATAAGTAGCATCATAGCTGCAAGTGTCAAACAAAACAGATAATAGACTATGCAAATAGAGGAAACATAGCTCTCAGAAAATGTCAGAAATTCAGGGGTTTCAGCAGCAGAGATTGTTGACTTTAATCTGCTGCTTTTAACATTGCATGTAGTTGTCGAGAACAGCATGATAATGAAATGTTTCTGAAGACTCACACTTTGGCAAAAAAAAAAAATCTTAGTGATCTTAAGTCCTGTAGATGGAATAGAAGTAAAATGTCTTTCTCAAAAACTGTGAACATGCTTTTATGAAGACAAAAAGGAAGGAGAAGCCCCCAGTGCAGATGAAAGGGAGGGCTTTACGCATCAGTTGGAGTAGCCTCTATTTCCACCTGTTTCATCATCCATTTTGTTCACTAGTAGAAAAGTGTGTGGCCAACAGCAGTGGCACCACAGAATGTGCTGGTTTCCCTCAAGGTGCCATGTACAGGCTGCAAGTTCAGCTGTGCTCCATGGCTCTGCTGAAGGCTGGGACAGCAGCAACCCAGAAYTGTCACCTGTTAGAGGGTCAGTTCTCCTTCCTAGATCTTGCATATTGAGTAAATTTTTTTCTTAATTTTGAGGGGAAAAAAACCCACATTCTTGGCTTTCCTGATTTTTCCAAGTTGAAGGAATTTAAATGGTCCAACTAATAGTTTAATGGGATTTTTTTTTTATCTGTTTTAGTGTTTTTTACAGAGTTTTAAGCATCGTTTTTTGAGTTTAGCAGTGACTGTTTACAGGAGGAATGGGAGAAAAACRTTTTACATGGTTGTGTTTTGAGATTTGAAGAAATAATCAGAAGTAAAAAAAAATGATTTTGCTATTTGTATCCCTTTTTCTTTCACAAGGCAATTAAGAAATTCTTAAAGCCTCGGGATGTCTACTCTTCCCTAGTCCTTTCAAAAACATAAGGATTCATTTTAGATTGATGTTTCCCCCTCCCCTTCATTTATACAAAGTCTGTGGTGATGCTCTATGTAAATGCCATGTCGGGATTCCCTGTGGGCCGCGTGTAAGTCCTTAACCTCCACTGCTGCTGTGCTTCAGCCAAATGTGTGACTCAGGATCTCTGTGGCCTCACTCACCTTTGAACTGMACTTTTGGCAGGTTGTACATGCTGTTGTCTCGATATTTGAACACTAAAGATATGAAAATTAATGTTCTTAATTCATTTTCTGTGTATATAATGAATGGATGCAGTCACAAAGAGAGGACTTAAGGTATATAATGGCAAAAAGAAACATTATGGAGTGAACAATACCTCTAAGGCATGTTTGTGCATATCTTTCAGCTACAAAATCCCCAAAATGAATGCTTTTCATCAAAGTACACWAAGGAATTTCAGTTTATCTTACATATTATCAGGGTGTATCCAAAATTCCKCTTTCAACCAACATGCAGGGAGATGAAAGAGTCAAAGGAGATGTTATAGGTGGTGAGTGGCACTCTGTGTGCCTGCCCTGACCTGGAGCTGATTCGGACTGCAGTGCTCAGAGTACGTGCACACATATGCATATATGTGCACACACACACATATATATATATGTATATATATATGTGTATATATATATGTATATGTATATGTGTGTGTATATATATATATATATATATATGTATGAACATTTAAATGTCTGGAAATGTGTGTGTAAGTGTTTATCACACTGTTAATCACTGCAGCCCTCTGCTGGGAAGGGAGTGCAACAGACAGGATGTGGCATCTGCAACATCCCCCTTCTCCCCAGATTGTGGATCCATATTGTCGTTAAACAGAGACTGAAACTAGAGCCAAATTATTGAACTAGATGCAACAGATTTAATTAATGTGCTGCACATGGCTGCATTATGTAATTTTTTTACCAAATTCCTGGATTATAAGAGAGGTTGCAGTGATTGACAGTAACTTTAATGATGGATACTTTTGCTAATTGAGTTAATGAAGGAAGTTGCCTAGTTGCTAAAGTGAGACGTGGCATACATAATGGATAACAAGATGAAACAACTCCATATCCCATCTTCAAAATTCTGCTTCCTGACAGCAATGGGCTATAGGTGCCTTTAAAACTAGATATTCTGGTCCTTTAAAAAAAAAAAAAAAAAAAGGCCAGTGAATGCAATGATTTTTTTATTTGGAGATGGAACTTCCTCCTAATACACTGTAAGATTACCTTCATTCACACATAAAGAATTTCAGAGATTAGCTCAGTAACTAAGCTTCAGTTTCCTACTCATGCCCTAATACTCAAGTGTGGGGTCTCAGGGTAATGAATTTTATGACACTCCCCTTTCTTATGTAGTAGCATAAAAAGTGTTTAGTGCAATAGGCTTAGCCCTTATCTGGTTATTAAGTGCAGCTTAAGTTGCCTGACAGAAAGTATACAGTGTAAAATAACCTCTGCCWAAACTTTTAAAAGTTATTTTTTGTRCACAAAACAATTGACAGCATTTGAAAAATAATGCCAGTGACACTATTCTTCTGCAGCCCCTTTCTTGTGCCTTGGAGTACTTTGCAGTCACTAATTACCCAAGAAGGTAGTTTACTCATAGCMCTACAAATAAATGTTTGCCATAGCTGTCCAACTGTCAGGTACTATATTGTAGGAGAGAAACAACATTTGCTTTATTAAAAAAGCTAGTAAAATTTAATTCAAAATATACAAAGACAAGTGAATCCCGAAATGAAAAARGCTGAAAGAAACAGATCTTAAAGGAAGAGGAAGAAAATTACCACATAGGGGACCCGCAATAATGAAAGTGTTACCAGGATCTGATTCCCTGTGTGATGCTCAGTAACACAAAGGTGGTTAGCAGTGTGGTGAGAGTCAGCTTTCAATGTTAGAARTAGCAGATGTCCTCACATGTAATAAAAGCAGGAATTAACTGCCATGTGCTACACATCTAATATAAAGCTTTTACAGTGACTGGACTGCATATTATGGTAGCTGAGACTTTTAAGCTCTCAAGCAACCTGGAAGTGATACAACCTTATTTGAGAGCCATGAAAAAGGTGCAGGGATTGGTTCGCTTGTCCTTGAAATGCACTCAGCTCTAGGGAGAATTGAAGTATCTGTTTAAGCACAGAGTGTGATGCTCCACTGCCCCAGATTTCCAGCCCAAGCCCTTATGGRCCATAGCACATGTGTTTCTTCTCAATTGTTATCAGCTTTTATGRATGCAGGGAGAGGAAAACTCACAACAGGGAAGTTCTCTGCCCAGGGCCTGGCCGGTGTAATTTTAATTGTGGCTGGCATTGTTGCACTGACTTCATCGTTTGTGGCCTCTGCCTCTGAACTGTTTTAGGAGCTCTGTGACTGAYTGCAAAACTCAGTGGGATTTTCAGAAATATTCTGGCCTAAGGTTGATCCTATCCTACTCTAGCAGGAGCTATCCCAGAGTTTCAAAAGAAGTAGAATTAGCCCTATAACAGATGCCTTCATTTGTTCCTAAATTGTGAGAATTTAGATTTTACACTATATCAAATTAAAGGTGCATCAACAAAATTGTTTGTCAATAACGATCCGCGCTCATAATGGCATCATAATTCTGAAATTGTTTTCTTTGTAACTTTTAGAAAATCAGTGCTGTTTTCTTTGTAACTTTTAGAAAATCAGTGCAAACTGTTACAAGACTGAAGATAAAAATAATGATCTAATGTCTTGTTTTGAAACAATATTTATACCTTTGATTATAATATAATTAAAGACAATATAGGAAAGCTGCACAACAGAAAGAAAGTCACATGAGTAACCCGACCTCTTGGATTCTGGCTCAGTGCAGCCTTAATGTTGTTTTACTTACCAAATCACAGAAATTGGTCCAGAGGGAACCATAATGTCCCTCCCTTAATGTAGTCCAAGGCAGGATTTTAAAAGGTCATCTCATGGAAAGCAGGATACTCCATAGGTTTGCCTAACTGTTTATCTAACTTATTTTTTTAGAATTCATCTAGACTCCTCAGGCAAGCTCTGGACACAGGTTCTCACCCTTAGMAAATCACCACACATAGCACCCAGCAGGCAGTGGAGGTTAATGAAGACCATTTAATATTTTCAATTGTCTGTTATTTAKTTTTAAGGTGTGCTTATACATATGTATGTATTTATATTTATTAAGTATATATTAATCTGGGAATGTGTGAGAGGTAAGAGGTGCTGATGGAACAGCTAGGAAATAAATAATCAAGAAGATGTATATTAACTCAGACTGTTTTGGTTCATAGCTGACTTGACCATTTAAGAAACAGTAGAAAAATAATAAGCTTTTTGCAAATCTTATTAGCATATAATCATGATCCAGACTGTATWAGCCCATAAACTACAGTGAGCAAAATAACTCTTCTTGAAAGTTCAGCTATAGCATTATTTTATGAAATTGTTTATGTGCATATTTTAAATATTATTTTTATTTATCATCATAACTTACTTAAAAAGTTAGTCTGGAGAAGTGGATGTTTATGATACTTAAGGAATGTCACTGCAAGTAATGGGATAAAAATAAGCGGGTGGGTGAAGGTTGTGGGTGAAGGTTGGAAAAAAAACCTTTTAATGGCATCTGACAGGTTGTGTTGAAGCATTGGAACTGTACATAGGGGAAAACCCTGCACTGGCTGAGAGATGGGTTGGGTGATTTAATAGACTTCTCTTTGAGATGTAATTTCTGTAACTGGTTGATRCATACACTAGTCTTCAGATATTTGGACTCGCTTCTTGTTTGTCTGGCAAATTGTTCCTTKTGAAAGGTTATAAATTACAATAAATAGATTTTGCAGAAGATGAGCTACATGTTATTCTTGGAAAGAGTTTCTCAGCTGACATCCAGACATTAATGCCAAAGCAGAAAAACCCAATAGAATCCTAATCCTGTGGCTTTGTTTGAGTACAGTGCTAGGATGGTGCACTGCCATAAATAATATTTACATTGCATAGTCTTCCGTATTCTAACAATAATTTAGGATAGAAAAGATAAAACAGAGAAACAAATGTTATTTACTTAGAAGTTCTTCCTTCTGATTTTGCAACAAAGAATTCACTGCTTGGGATGGGGGGAAGGATGGGGATAGAAGGGAAAGCAAGCATTTATGAAAATGTTGATGTAGYTATAATTAGATCCATTTTAGAACCAAAAGTTTTATGCAGAAACTGTCAGAAGGATACACAATAATTATAGTTTGCTGACAAGCTGAATAGAGTTTCCTTTTTTTATCTTATGGTTTTAGGAAACCAAACTGTAAATAAATATGCAGTTTGACAGATTGTAATTGCAATCAGCAAGGCATCTTTTCATTTAATCAGATAGTGTTATTAAAATGGGGTTACAATTAAACATTTTATAGTGTGACGTAGAACTCTATTAAAATTCTCCAGCAAACAGTAATTTGCATTTGATGCTTCTGCAACCGATTTCCATTTGCAGAAACGTTATTGGTTGTGACCTTCCAGTGGTTAGGTCTCMGTTTGCTGCTCTCTTCCTACTTTGATACACGATATTGAGTATTCTCTTTTTTTGTCTCACTGTGAAGCTTAATACATTAATTTTGCATTCTTTTATGATATTATTTTTTACCCTTGTTCAAACTGCATGACACTGGCCAAAGCAGGTTGGCACCAGAGGAAATGTGGAATTACCAAAGCATACATTTCCTTAACTTGAGCAATTGTAATTTTGACCAACTGTAAACATGGAAATCTGCTATTTGTTCCCATAGTTTTGATAAACTAAGTAGAAAAATATGAAGTTGGAAATGGTTTTGTATTCTTTTAAGGCTTTTTCAGTCTGTAACTTCCCTCTGACATCACCACCCTCTAAGAAGTAGAAAAGAGCAAGGARACAGAATTTTTGAGCTATTCTTCATGTGCATGTAACCCCACTAATGAAACTGTCCATAGAAAATGTTTGGACTGATTTGCAGTAGCAAAGGATGCAAGTCTTTGAAAATGAGACAGCAAAGCTACTGCTCCTTTTACTGTGGGGGACATTTTTGGAGGAAACATCAGTGGTTTGTGTAAAGTCAACATTTTCCTTACTGTAAAATAATGAGGCAGTGGTTATAAAACATACATTCTTGGTTCTTGTCACTAGCAGTTGACAAAGATAAAAATAAGGAGGGAAAGAGAAGAAAAAAAGAGTTGGAAAAGTCAAGTATGCTTTCTTTTGGTGAAGAGTGAAGTTGTATGCATACTTGAGCCGATGAAAAAATGGAAATAAATAAATTTTTCTGACACATTATATGTATTTAGTTTAACTTTGCTTTGTCCTTGACTTGGAACCTCTTTACTCAATCCTACTTTTTGTGTTAAAACTGCATGTTGGTTTCCCCTTGTGCTGTTCAACAAATGCAATCACTTTAGATTGATGCACAGCCTCTTAACTCCGTACTGCATCCCATCAGTTTTCCTCTCTTCATTTGTGTACATATAYGCTTTTCCCTCCAGGTCATTTTCCTGAGGAACTGCTTTCAAAAGGTTTGTCAGAGACAGAGGTCTTCCACCTTCATGCCAYGTGTTTAAAGAATAGTATTGCCAAAACACTCAGAAATTCAGTGGTCACATAAAAATACAGCAGATAAACGAAGAATTGCACCTCAGCCACAACTGATAGGATAAGAAACAGGTTTGACTTTGCTTTTCCTTTCCAACATCAAAACAAACAGGGCTATAAGARTTCCCTGACTGGTCCTTCCAGGATTCTGGATAAACAACACAGGATTACTGCCTGTGCAGCTTCAGGTGTTTGAGGTCACCAGCCTCTGGCAGGCTGTAAATGATTGAGGAAGAAAACTTAAAATATTGCTTGTCAATTAGCATTGYCAATGACAAGCCCAAACATGTAAATAGGGAAGTGGTATTAAAAGGTGAATAGAAAAAAAAAATGTAACCAGATTCTCTCCAAGGCTAATTATATTTTTTTCTAAAATAATGGAAACATATTCTAGTTTCTAATGTTCCAAACAAGGAAAAACTAATCTATATTTGCCCAGCATATAGTGGCTTTTTTAAGAGCACATCACGTGGTGTATATAGGAGTGAGGTGGAACATAATCAGGATAAGAAATTCAGGTTACACCCAAAGAAACAGATCCATCTTAAGGTTTTGTAGTGCTATACATCACTGGCACTATCTGAGCACTTCATCTTTCCTTATAATGTCCTCACTATTTATTTGAAAAATACAGATYTAATTGTGAAATTGTACTCATAAAGGGTCCCCCTTGGCTGGTATAAGGAAGTATTTCTCAAGAGGAGGAAAGGCCCGAAACAACGAGGTGGTAAATGTAAATAATATTGGACATTTGCATTCAGCTGAAACCTGAGGTTTGTTTTAATAATATAGGAGAGATGCCTGGTCTAGCACACATCTGTCTTTGAATGTCCTGCATTTTAAAAACATGAATTTGCACAGGATATATGGTTTCTTCACTGTAGGATTTTTTTTTTCATTTTCAGTTGTGTATTATATATTCACATATCACTCTGTGTTACAATCAAACCTGTTTGATTACTTTCAATTTTTGCCATAGGATTTTGTCACTCTTGCTGGAAATTTTAAGACATTTTACTCCAGACTCATTCTCTTTTTTCCCCCCTCAGATTTATTTACTACCTTTAGAAGTAGAAAAGTCCAATTTCAATCATGTTAGAAATAGCTCATTTTAGACAAGTACGTGCTGCTCTGCTTACAAAACATATATGAGTGGAATATGCAATTACCACAACTCAGTTTCCTGCCACAGAAACATTTCAGCATTATAGCATTACAGAAATAGAATGACATGCATAATGAAAGATTTCAAGATTCACCCAAGGCATTTATTCTCTTCACCTTAATGTTCTCAGCAGTAGCAGAGTATCCATTAAAAGGTACGATGAATTATGGTTGCTTAGCAACCGTGGGGAGCTTGTAACAGCACCAAAGAATGAAATGGCTGGTTGATAAAATGAATTTTCTCTGAGCATTAGCCTGTTGAAACTGCCTTTTCTTGTGGAACATAAAGTGCATTTATTTGTCTCATGCATTTTTTATTAGAAAATTATTTGAGTTCCAGAGACTTGAATCGTTTTGCTACAGGAGATATTTGATTTTAATGTGTTGTACTAAAATAAGTAATAAAAGACATTTTCTTCAAAGTAAAGGCACCAAGGAAACCTAGGTGGATCCTTTTGAAGTTGGGAATAAAATCTTATATAAGGTATGTCATTACTCATTTCTAATTAAGAGTGGCATTAGCTAGGACTTAAACTTCAATTTTACCTTTGAGGGAAAGTTTGAGACAGTTAGCCAATATGTGGCGAGAAAAAGGAGAGTTTTGGAATTGATCTCACGGATTCATCATGAGTGAAATAAGTTTTCCTTCTCTCTTCCCAGATGGTGTTGTAGTCATGTCTCAGAGAAGGTCAGAAGTGGTTGCACATTCATATCTAGCATACACTGCTTATTTCTGGGCTAAAAATATGCTCATCATAGGCTTCCATCCAACAGTGAGGAGATGCTTCACTTTCCACTGAGACTCTTTGGGCATTCAACAGCAGTCAGAGTTGGATGAGCATTTCTGGCAGAAAAGGGTTTTTTTTGGAAAATGCCGGAACAGTGAAACCAGAGCTGAGGCAAGGAGCATTTACCAGTTGTGATTAATCTTTCAYTGCCAATATTTTCTGAGAATCAGGTCTGCATGGTCAGGGCATGAGACAAGGGAGATCAAAAGAGAATGAGACCTGCCCAATCTAAAATATCCAGAACATCCATCTGAATATATGAGACCAAATCCTGGATTTCTACACAGAATTATTTAGATGAAGAACTTAACTTTTTGGTTTTGTATTCCATAAGCATGCCCAAATGATTAACTATTATCAGTTAATCATTTAGTCTTYTTTGTGAGACTCAAGACAGTGTTATAACTGCTCTTGCACAACTTAACAAAGATCTTTCAAAAGGCTTCAGACCTTATCTTCCTGCTCGAAATAGCTCTGTTGACTCCAGTGTGAACAGCTGATTGAGAAGCGACCATAGCTCTGCTTCTGCATGGTGAATCAGAAAGTTGTGGTCTGCTGAGAGTGTCCTGGGTCCTGTGTGAGACCTTGGTGCAAGCTGGAGTCACTGGTGACTTTTCTGGCAACCCGAGCGAGGTTGTGTGGGTGCAGACTGCATGGTGAGTACGGGRGGAATGTCTGGGAAGCCAGGGGTGTGCAGAAGGCCTTCTTGTCTTAGGAGATTATCTCAAAATCTGGGCTGAAGTTAGAGTAGGAAAGCAAATCTAAAAAATAAGGATGAGACAAGATGACTCATTTATGTCTTACCTACCTGTCAGGAAAGAATCAGTGTGAGAGAGCACTGAAAAAATTGAAGCRTCTTGCAGTGAGCTGCCTTGTCATGGAAATTTTCGACCTGTATTTCTGTCTCCAGACAGATTCTGGCAATGCTGCTGAGAGTACTGCTATCAACTGCTCTTGGGAAAGGATGGAACTATTGCAGCTAACATGATAGCAAACGTTGGAAGCCTAACAAAAAAGCAGAATTTAGTTATGTTGACAACATGGCAACATTTTTTACAGAGCATTTTTTACTGCAAATGAAATGCCCTGGGAGATACATAACTAMAGGCAATGATAACCTTTTTGGACTAAAATATAATTCCCCTCAAGTKAAAATGAAAGGAAACTGATATTAAGCAGTAAGATCTTGCCTCTTTAAAGTGCATGCTAATAATCAAACATTAAAAGTGAAACTCCGGTCATCTACAAAGGTGCAAATTAAAATTCTAGAGAGAGAGCTTGACTGATTTGTTTAACAAAGAGTTTAATACATCAGAATCCCACTTGAACATAAAACTATTACACTCACAATAATCCTGTCTAGCTGTTGGGAGATCCAAATTAAAACTCACTGATATTTTCTTAAATCTCATAAATTGCACAGAATTAGAGCATATTGAAGTTGTGTATTTACTGTGATCTTACTGTCTAATAGGTTTTTAACAATTTAAAATGATGACTGAAAATAAGTATTTTCCCCTCAGATGATTCAAGTAGTGTATATTTTATTCCTGTGTTCTAATTTAATACCCACTTGTTTATTAACTTACTAGTGTCAACATGACAAGGCTGTATTGAATGCAGACTAAATGTTCCATTTAAACAGATAATTTATTTTCTTATTAGTATTAAGGTGTTATGAGGAGATTATTCAGYTGAAGTTGGTGGATTAATACTACTTCTCAAGGAGATATTTTCATGCTCATTTACTGTGTTCCATTGTTTCCATTCATATGTATAGAAGAACAGATGCTTGTTTCTTTTCCACTTGTGATTCCAATGATTTAGTAGCAATATTACTTACTGTGTTCTGTTCCACTCCTCAAGACCCTCTGGAGGATTTAATTTATGGATTGATTTTGTGTGTGTGTGTGTGTGTGTGTGTGTGTGTGTGTGTGTGTGTGTGTGAAAATCTCAAAATTGTATGAACACATGAAATTCATAACAGTTTAAGAAAGGAGTTGCAGTCCTGCTGAACATCTCAAATGACTGGCAAGTATTACAAAATTAGAATTTGTGACCTCTTTTCTCCAGCCCAGCTGCAGTGAYGTATTCAAGTCTTTTAGCTGGGGTGGGCAAGTAGAGGTTTTAAATTTGTTCTTGTCAGTAAGATCCCCACATTTTAGTTAGGACACATTGCAGATGTTGACTTAGGAAAAAGAGAGTAAGTTGGGGCTGATAAAGGTAAAAATGTGATAAATTAGTAACCTCAGATAGCCACTACTTTTTCCAGGTTTTGATAGCATGATAAAAATAATCTTGGCATTCCCGGTGCAGTCTTTCTTTTGTGAGGCTGATCTAATAAAACAAGAATGTGCACACACCCACCTAAGAAGTAATCATTATTCATGCTTTGTGGAAAAAGGTAGAGTTCCAGGTCTGCAGTTCTTGCTCACAGCTACATTATATAAGGAATTAWATCAGTGTAATTTATGAAAATGTACAGTTGTGCCAGCTGGAGAACATGGAGTCAATCCTGTCTGATGTTGCACATCAGCAAGAATCATTGAACAGGGAACCAACCAGTGTTGCAATAAAGCAGTAAGCAAAGTTAAAAGGATAGAGAAGGCTTATTTTATGAAATGCCCAGACATAAATAGCACCAAAAAAGGACTCAAAGTATACATTTTTGTGTGGACATAACTGTAACCACAAAATTGTTTCAGTGCTTTGGTTGTGACCCTCTCCCAAAAGAACTTGTTATATCAGAGCAACATGCCTAATGCATTTTTTGCATGAATATAATAAAAACAGGGTGTSATTTGACCAAATGCACTGACATAACCACTGCATACATTTCTGTGAATCTGTCAAATGTGAAGCATGTTGCATAAGAGCGCTCTATTTCTCACAGCTCCCTGAATAAATAATGTACATAAGCCTTCTCAGAAACAAAGTCAATAACGAGCTGTCTGGTTACATGTACTTTTGTATGACTTCTGGTTAACTCAAAAGCCCCAAATATGAGACAGAGAGCTCTGGAATATGGTATGGGTTTGAGATACTCTCAGGGGAACCTTTATCTGCATATAGGGTCTTTTTTAATATGTGACAGTTTTATATCAAGGATAATGATCTTTATATAATAAGTAATCTAAATACAGTCAAACTCATCATGAGTGAACATGGTTTATTTGGTAGAACTGTTTCATAGATCAAATTTTAGATATCTTTTTAGTGGTTACATTAAAAAGGGTATTTTTGCTGGTTTCTGGCATGTAATGTATCTGTCGCTTAAAGTGGAAGGCACGTCACTCTGGTTTTTCTGTTGACACATGCTACAGTCTGTTGGGAGTGTCACAGCCAAGAAAACCACCTTGTGATATTCTTTTCACTTTGCACAGAYATGCCAAGAAATACTGCCTTGCTGCATTACCAACCAGAAAACATTGGGAAATTCCGGATAGTGACCAGAGAGGCAGCTGATAAATTCTTACTGTTCTCATTAGTAAATGAAGAATCCTTATCAATTTCTAGTCAGTGTAGTTCTTGAAAATATATATGTTGATTAAGGGTYTTAATGCACTGGTTTTAGGCAAAGACAAGTTTTTCCCCTATTATCTTTACAATTGCTATTTAGGTTTATGCCAAGTCCTTTAAAATATTGACTAAAAAGGCTGGCCAATTTAGCCATCAGAAGGAGACATATGGTAGATAAAAATGGGTAAACAAAATCTCAAGTCTGGTTCAGAGTATGTGTTARAAACTGACATAATGGCCAGCAGCAAAGGGGGAAAAAAAGGCAAAGAGACTGCCCCTGTCGAATTTTGAAAAGCAACTATTCCAAAACAAATGAAGTATTTGTGCATGGCATAATGTCCATTTACCTGGGGATATATGTTGTTTTCTTTTAAAATAAGACTGTATTTTCATTTTTCAGCTTATTATTAGTCTGTATATGTTGTGTGCACACAATAATATTTTCTTTTGTGTAATTTTCTTAGTTGCCCAAACAGTAAATTGTGTCATTTCAGGTAGTTAGATGGGCATCCAGCTACTAGGAAATGTAAATTTTAGTAGTCATCTGTTCATGATACTCACTCATGTACATGCAGAGTAGGASAGTATCACAGTCAAATATGAATTTACAAGTTTAATGATTGATGTGAATTCTGCTTTCATACTGACATTACAGTCAACAGTAATGTGTGTACATATCTGAAATGAGAGATGATTCCCTGGGTGTTAGTATAGAAGATCAAGTAAAAATCTGTCATTTCCAGTTACAGATAGAAAAAAAAGTAATGAAAAGCATGAAGTGATAATATGAAAGAGGGAATATGAGGTTTTTCATGCTTGGTTTTCAAGCCCTGAACCTTCAGATTTCCAAGCATATGCARTTAGCAAAGCCACTTTTAGCTGAAAAATTGGTTTAAGATGTTTTCAGAACAGGTGCATATCTCCATCTTTAACCTCACTGCCCACTGCACTAAGGACAGAATGGAGACACGATGTCTCTGGTGAGCTGCTGAAGGATCCTTCTGAGAAGTTCTCGTGCTTCCATTGCATTTCTGTGCAATTCACACAKTTCCTCTGTCAGGGTCATAGTCCAAACAGCAAACAGGGTAAAGTGAATGAYAGAAGAAGAGATCAGATTGAGGACTTAATGACTGATTGAGAAAGCTACTCCTAAGTCTTCTGGGTCATGTTTCAAATCCCATAAAAATATTTGGAAAGGCTTGCAATTGATGTGATGGACTTAGAGTTAGACCTTTGTTATGCATAGAAGTGCTCTTATCTTGGTTTTTCCATTTGCTTGAGAAATTTCTGTCTGTGCCTCTGTTTCACTGTCTGAAATGGGGGAAAAGATGTTTATCTGCATTACTAGTGCATAGTGTTYGGAGGGTGCAATAAAATAGAGTGGTGGGATTAAAAATGTGGTATGTAAAAAGTCTTTTGTACTTAAAAATCCTGTATTATGGATCTCTTGTACAAATAAATTATCTGCTTTGCCTTTCTCATTGTGAAGTTAATGCATTTTCTTAACCTTATACCTGTTTGTTTTGTTAGAGAAAGCAGAAGCTGTTCTGCTTCTGTATTCTTCCTCAGCACAGAATTTGAGTTGAAGGATTACATTTATTGTGTCAGAGTAGGGGGAAAAAAAAAAACACACCACCAAACAATACAGATATTATAAAAAAACTCATAAATTTGTGTCAGTCTCTGCTTCCCAGGTCTTAATCGAGGATTTCTCATCTTCATTCATTGTCAGTTTTTCCAGAGCAGATTGAGATAAATGTCTTTTATCATCCAACAATTGCAGGTGCTCATTCCACTTGGAGGAGGTGGTGGTGTCTGTTAGACAGACAGAGTGTAAAGGGCCAAAATGTCCCCCTGTGGAGAGAACAGGCTATAAAAGCAAGCAAGAATTTATTCTCTGTGCAGTGCTGAGTCCTGGTGCATGCCTATTTACTCTACTCATGGACCATCCCTCCTCTCCTGAGAGTGAATGAGATATCCAGAGACTCCTCCTGAGGAGGTGTGCTGGRTTAGGGCAGGATAACCAAAATCCTCCTGGCTGATGGCATGGTTCAAGAAGTGGGGCTACAGGTTTTGAGTGTAAGGAGCACACAGTAGTAAAAAAATKCTGGGAAATGTGGAGATCCTTCCAGCTTCTTCATGAAGGAGTAACRTAGTGGTGGCCTGCACGGGAGCGCTCTGAGCAGCTGGAGAGCTGCACAAAATCTATCCTGGTAATGCTCACGCTCATTCCTGATGTCAGGAGATGCTGTCTTGCGGTGTCTTTTCACTTAGCTCTTCATACATATGTTTGCTGGAAGAAGTAAACAGTACTCTCAGGTCTAGAGAAATCTGTTGTATTTCATTAGTTCTAGAGTACATGGGTTTAGATTTTCTCCTGGTGGCAGCATTTCCCTGGACCCCTGAAGGGTGCAATAAGCAGCATGCATCACGTATTGTCCTTCTTTGACTTGGCTTTATTAAAACTGTGATAGCACAGGTTTTACAGTGGATGAGGATGGAGAGGCATTTTATGTCTTTGCTTTCTCTTAGTTTAACTGAAGAGTTTTCAGGCTCMGTCCATAGCAGAACTTTAACTTTGGCATCAGAATAATTTATTTATTRTCTTGGTTGTTGGGAGGTGTTTGTTCAGTGAGCCAGATTGTTCTCTATATTGCTACTGGCTTTTTTCCTGGCGTGAATAAAGATACATTTGTGAAGCTTTTATAACTTGCACGGTGAGACCTGTACCCATTCTCCAGTCCTTGTATGTTTTTACAAACCCACTAAACCATCCACACTCCTGGCTGGAGGACCAGTCCAGTAGCAGAAATTGAAAACAGCCRCAGACTCATTTGCAAAGACTGCTGGACATAAGCAGAGAGCCAAGTGGAAAATTTGTTTTGCTAGAACTGTATCTGGATGTAGCAGAGCACAGTTAGGCAAATTTTGGCCAGTGTTCTTGCCAGATAGAGATTGATGTGATTTGCACTACTTTAATCATTCKAAAGGTAACCTGGCCAGCAAGTTGTGTGCCATGTCTTGAATGGGTGAAAATTCTCATTATGTGCTGTTGAGCTTGTGTTGGCTACTAGTAGTTTGTTCTGTTCGGTGCCAATTTATGCTCATCAAGTATTAAAGAGCTGCCTTGACTTGGGATAGTTCAAGGAWTCTTTGTGAGATGTAATTTCATAGCAGTGTAAGAGACCTGGGGTTTGTTCCAAAACATACACATCAAATGGATCCAACTAGAACCAGTTAAACATTTTCTACTGGTATTTCTAATAGAGATTCTGTCATTTTCAGACTTTTTAAAGCATATTTTCATTACTTTTTGAAGACACTTGTGTTAGTTACTTAGTTGGTGATTTCTTTGTTAGCATGTGCAAAGTGTTGGCATCTTTATTTTACCATTTGCCTCTGTGGAGGAAAAGCTTTTTAAAATACACCAGTGAAATGTTAACTAAGARTAAGATGATAATATTTTAAGGTTATATTTTCTGGTTCTCACTGAGTGCTTACTTGGGATGAAATTGTCAGTGGGATGTTTTAATTCWACCCATCCATGCTGGCTGGTCTGAGAGTTCCATTTTGTGCAAAATGGCATTTTTAATTTGCAATTAAAAAATCCCCCAACCTTCTGTAAGTTTGACTACATGCCCACCCCTCTCTTTCTGCATTCAGAGGAACCTGTCATCCTCCTGTGGGGGATTTCTTACAAATTAAAGAAAGGAGAATTGGCCTGTAGAGATTTCACTGTAAATACAGGAAGAGAAATTATCTTATAACATCAGGGCTGTTAACTATACTATTCAAAGCTATTCAGATCACCTTGTTCTTTTRTTTGCAGGCATTCTTATTTCCAAGGTACTTCCACCTCTAATGATATCTTAAGAGAGCCAGATTAGTTAGATTAGGAGCACAACTCCTCCCATTTCAGACTGCAAACACAAAATTGAGCTTGTAAACATACAGACTTGGCCTTTGGAATATCTTGTCCTAAATGTTTCATGGCCCTTAAGCAATGCACCCTTGTAATTGAATTACAGGGAGAGGATAACATGTTATGGTGTTGTCTTCTGTAGGCTTCATAATAATTCTTATCATGTATTTCCAGAAGWCGTTATTTTATTTTATTCTTGGCATTATAGACAAGCCTTTAATGTATTTAGTCTGGAAGGGCTCCTTGTGTAAGAGATACTTGCTCAAGCATGGACTGTGGGTAAAGACAAATCACTTGGGGCTKATTTCTGACACTTAAGTGGAAATAGCTTTTCGTGGAAACTCAGAGCCATGGTGGCATTTGTGTCTGTCCAAGTGCTGTCTTTGCTCACCAGCACCTGGTTGAAGGAGCAGCATGACCACTGTGCCTCTTCCAACCCATCTTTGTCATCCTGTGCATGGGCCCAGAGGGAAAGACAGCAATGCCCATTCATCTCCAGATGACAGAGCTGTGATCCTGCCTTGTCCTGTGTGGTGTCCCACGCTGTGTGGCCATGCAATGCTCACRGCAGGCAGCACCAAAACAGCACGAGGTGCCAAGGCTGCAAGGCTTGGGGGCAAGGCTGTGTGGTAGCCAAGGAGGGCAGTGGTCACACGCCCTGTATGACACAGGAAGCCTTTAGCACAACTGCAGTTATGTTGCAGAGGAGCCTGTGAGACTGTGCTGGACTTAAYGTGAAGTTTGCTGAATATCATGAATAAACTGTTCAGTGTTCAATGGGTATTAATTAAAAGCATATGTGAAAATTAAAGCATTTTGTCATTGCATATTGATAGTTCAGAGCTGTAGTTAAGCTCCTTAAGTAGTAACTAGCAGTGGTGTATATAATACAGTAAAAGATTTGCATAACACAAACAYTGTGGGTATCAAGTTGTGGCCCATATACTTCCTGTGATATTATCATTGCTAATCTTATGGCTTAGCACTGCATGCCTGACAAGCTACTTATACATTATAATAAACTGTTATTACACGKGCACCCGTGCAGAGTAACCATAGTTACACACACAGTGCAACTCTTTTGGTTAAAGTAAATACAAATATAATCATTGGGGTCAGTACTGGAGCTTTKTAGGTTAAGGGTTTGCTGCCAGCAGTGAATGAAAGGAATGTATCCAGCAGTTCAAAGTAAAATTCACTCACCCTTTTATGAAGATTGAAATATACTATTAAAGTAAATCATTACAGTGATTTGTTTTATTTTTGTCTTTGTGATATGATTACTTTGAGTCATCACTGTTTTTGTTAGAGAACCTGAAGAAAAATCTTTAGTACCAGCCTCATCATCTCAGTAGAGTAGCTTGACAGTCTATTCTAATGCATTTTAACCAACTTATAAATCATTTTCTGGAGGCTAATGATTTATTACTGCTGTAATGAACTTCAGAGGCATCAATACATTAGTATCCACTTTGAAAAAAAGCCATTGTCAAGTCCTATTGGAATGATGATCAGTTTACTATTGTTATTAATGAWCCTGATCAACTCTTTGAATCTATGGATAACCCTGTTAGATGACAGAGGTCTTCCATTTGGGCAAAAATCAATGCATATGTAAAATAAAATTATGTGGCTTTCTGGACCTTTTATCAGTGCCTGTGTTCCCATTGTCTGCAAAGATTCAGAAATATTTGTAATTTCACCAAAGATGGGGTGGTTCAGGAATAGGAATCCCTGGAAATATTTTATATTCAAAGTTAGGGAATGTCACAATTCTAGGAGAGAACTGCTTGTTGCTTTTTTCCCTTAAACACCATCCAGGTGTGGATATGCACTGGCTACTTAATAGGCATGTGATATCTTAAATGGAATTCTTATTGCTGGGTCCTTTATTTGATTTCTGTGATAGAAGGAGTCTGTAATGCAGGGAAGTATATGTTACAGACTTACCAAGTGCTGGTTCTCAAGTTTCTAAAGTATAGTGTTTTTTTCCCTTTCTTTCTGAAATAGAAAATAGACCTCTGTGGCTTGACCAAAATAGTAATTACCATGTTAGGGGGTTTTTTTCAGTGTTCAGAGATGTCAGAAATTTGACCTTTGAGGCTTTTAAATCTGACCTTGTTACTTCTTTCCATTCATTAAGCTACAACCTTTGCTCTCTTGTCATAAAAGATAAATGAAGATTCACACAATCTTTATTTAAGAGAAGATTTATTGTTTACATTAATGTAGATTAAGTAGGAGCAAACCAATTATTTATTGTGCCAATCATGTCTTCTTGAACTTTAAGTTAGTTATCACAGTTCTATAATTACCATTTCCAAATGTTCATTGCAAACTGAAAGCATAAATAGATTTTTTTAAATGTCTCTGAAGATGTTATTTTGTACGAATAACTGAACGATTGTTTCTAAATGCTCATGTAATAATCTAGAAAAATAAATTAAATTTCAAAATTAAATAGACCAAATGTAGTCTTCATACACTTAACATTGTCTTAAAATTATAACTTTTCTCAGTATTTACTGCTCTGGAAGTAAAAAATAGAATTTTCTTTTGCCAGAGAAGTACATTTATTGACAAATTAAAAATTGGGGAAATTTTATCAACTTCTAAGTTGTTCAAATTCATCTTTATGCTTATATATCTCTTGATGAAAAAATGGGCAGGCAAGACCATTGCCTGAGAATTTGTACGCTGGGGTAGAAACCTGGTGTTTGTTACTGGGTTTGGTTTCATTTTCAGTTTTGTTAATGTATCCATCTGAAAGGAATTTGCTTGAAATTTCACATTTAATGCTAAATTATAACTAACATCATGGATTCACAAAGTGACAGGAAGAAAAGAGGCAAGAATACCCTCCAGCATGTGTGCYACCACATCCCCTGAGGTCTGGCTGAATCCAGCATAAATGTTTTTTCAGACATCTCAAGGGAAGGATAGATTGCACCCCCAGGAGCCATCACCTCTCTCTTTGCCTCAGGCATGACAGTGCCAGAGGCAGACACAGTGCTTCTGGAAAGGTGSGAAGAATCTTGCTCTTCCACCATCCATGTGGACCGTGACCTGTGGATGCTCACTGTCACTGTGGAGCTTGGTGGCACCCAGATGATGGTTTCACTTGTAGCCTCTCATGTGTGCTGCAATGTGTGAAACATTTGCAAAGCTTTCCAAAGAGGCAGGGAAATCAGCTGTGGACATAAAAGATTGTGAGAATAGTGATGCTTCTAAACAGAATTCTGGAGATGGGCACCACTGGCAGCAGCTTGGAGTCCAAAGYGTGAATCTTCATTTTGGAGAATATTTTAGACTAATATTAAAACTAAGCAAAACCATATACAATAGTGGAAATCAATGTGTACATTTAAATGTGAGTTATGTTGGGGGGGTCATCCTGCTGTGTTGTAATACAGCAGTTCATACATTTCTGATCCTGACTTTTTGAGGCCTTGGGAGCCAAAGTACAGCTTAGCTCCTTGATTCATATGCAGTTCAGTGAGGCTTTGCTTCTTGAGCATGTCAGATGAGATCAAGCTTTGCAAATGCTCACAAGTTAACTAGCCAGACCTGCCATCTCAGAGCTACACTGGAAAATAACCCAAAGCCATGTGTCATGTATCCACACCTCTAAGAAGGACACATGGATAGATTGTTCAGGTCAGCCTACAYGCTGCAATTTGGGAGGAACAAATTAGGTAACAGTGGGATAGCAATTAGGAATAGCTGCTTCATTCAGCAGTTTTTAGAAGGCTAAGTAGCGTGGCACTCATTTCAGTGAACATCTGCTACATAAATTAAATAGTTTCCAGGAGTTATCACAGAAAWTGAAGGCTGTGTTCTAATTCTACTTACGGTATTTTACTCTTGTTCCTAGTGTAAGTGGCAGCTAAACTGTACAAAATTCTCTCTTTAAAATGCACATCTATATCATACCTGCTTCATTAAAGTCAGGTCCTATTTAAATATTTTATGAAATGTAWTTTTCCTTACATTTAAAATGGGATATAGTTCATCCGTCATCTGGCCATCAGTATATATTATTCTATACATAACTTGTTTTTAAATACTCTCTTGTATTGATGATCTCCCTAATTTAATATGGGAACATATTGATTTCTCCCATGGGAAAACACTGTAACTCTGTTGTTGCAAAAACTGAATTCATAGAGTGCAGATTTAAAGTACTTGTTCTGTTTCTTTAAAGAAATGCATTTATTTCTCTGTGTGGGAGAGCGCTTTGCATTTCACCAATATGGTATGAAAACATTATGTCCACAAGATAGTGTGCAAATAACTCATTAAGATTGGTATTTCTAAATATGTAAGGAACTATAACCCTGGTTTAGATCCTGTCAAAGTCAAAAGAAAGAAAAAATAAGTGCTGTTTTTTCTGTCCCTGAATCAGAGTCTATGTGCTAAAAACTGTCACAGACTATTCTAAAGAACAATTCTCAGATACAGGGCTACCTGATTTCATCTTTTTTTTGTAGCTTCTATAAGTTCCATCTCCTGTTGTACTGTCTACAATATTAATTACAGCGTCTGGATTTGCTAGAGGCAGTAACAAAAAGATGTCTCTTGTTAAATTGTTGACAGCAAAACCAGAACATTTTCTTTAAAGTCAGTAAAGATTTTCACAGTAGTTGCCAGCTRCAGTGGTCCAGCCAGACTTTAAAGATTATCACAAGTGACAACCACTGAGTAARTGCAGAAATTGCATATAACTGCAATAAAGGAATGCTCTGATGATTCAGGATTTTAATCTACATATTCTAAAATTTCAGTCTGAGAAGGCTGCCATAATATTAATGTTAGAAAATAGCATGGAATGAGGTGTAGGGGGAAAAAAGCACTAAAAGCAAAATAATTAGAAAATGTGATAAATCTGAAAAGCATGGCTTCTATGTTGGCACAATTACTCACCTATATTTCAGTTGGGGAAATTAAAATTATCCAATGAATTTTAACACCTTGCAGTGTTCTTGTTTGCCCTTTGAGCATGTTTATTTTTGCTAGTCTTGAAATTACAGAAATAATTTCAAGCTGAAAAAAAATTGAGCATCACATTGATATCATTCAAAAGTACTTCTRGTATGTTCACTTTACTAACATTGTTTGCAAACATATCAAGATTAATCSGTTACAAATCTGCTAACTTTTTCTAAAATTAAGGAAAGCATTTTGGATGCAAGGACAGCTTGTCAGACTCCAGACTGCAACAGATACAGAGGATGTTAGGCCTCAGTGTAAAAGGATGAAGACACKATTTCTTCAGTTCTTTTCATAATTTTTTTTTTCCTTTTTGTTGTACTTCCTAACTAGCAGTGGCAGTTACTTACTTGCAAAATATTTTTCATTCAAACATAAGATTTAGCATCTGTTATGTTAAACRCTGCTAAGTGTAGTTATTTTTCAAAACATGATAATACCGTTGATACAGTATGATATGAAGCAATGCTCATCATTTATCAGTACATTAAAAACTAATTTTTTTTTAGGAATACTTTTAAGAGATAGAAGTGTTACTTGATTATGAACAGGCATTTGACAGTTTTTTGTTTGTATATGTCAGCCTTTATCTCATTTGGTGCTGGAATGGGATTGGTTTAGGTGGCAGAGATTGGTTATTCATCTAGAAATTATTTAASAAATCAGTTAATTTAAGAATTCAGAATTGAGTATTTCTTCTTAGCAAAATAGAGCCCCACTTATTTCCTATGGACGTGTTGACTCTACAGTACTGGCAGGAGTAAAATTTAATAAAGTAAAAAGATTAATTGGCATTATCATAGGGAGCTAGTATTCTACATATGACCATATCTGAACAATCTCTCTTAAAATCCCAAACTTCTTATGGCAGATGTTGCTTTCTCAAGTTTGAGAATAAAAGAGGTCTTTTCAGGTGCCATAAAAATCAACCATAGGGTGTGCATGCGTAGGTCAGAATGTGCAAAAGTAGGTCAGAATTTTCAAAAGAAATCRTTACATTCTCTACATTTAAATATAATTTTTTTAAGAAGTTTTCAATATTTCTTTTCCTAAATATAGTAGGTGTAGGACTTAAAATTCTTTAAAATTTGCTTTAGAAAATATTAGAAGTAATTAAATGCATGGGCTTGATTTCAAGGTTTCCATGATGGCATGTAGTTTTTACACTGAGTGTTACAAGAAGGCACTTTAGGAGCCTCACTTTTGTCTAATATGCATATTTTATATTCATTTTGGTACAGTCCTCCTTAAAATCCTAGAATGGCAATGCAAGCCAATGCATAACACATATAACCCTTTTAAAGTTAATGATCAAGGCTAACAGAAGTGTCTAGGTATGGTTTTTTATTCTCTTACCTTCTTAAAAAGAAAAGCAAGACAATTTTTTTTTTTTTAAATAATATGATTTTAAGTGTAGCAACAGATGTATAATTTGTTGAAATGCCTTTCTGTTGATGGCAGTATGTTTCCTTTATTCTTCAGAGGAGCACACTTGTAAACTCATTCAATTGCTTATCTGTAAACACCACTGGGACCATGTTTTGGCCTTACATTCATGGGGAGCACATCTGCTTTTCTCAGATGAAGAGTTAGACACTTAAAATGACAATTTCGCTTACTAGAAATTACACTGTGCATATGTAGCTTGTCTGTCTGAAAATCATTGGGCTTCTTGACTACCAGAAAGGCTATGTTGCATATTGATAATGAGAGAAGGRAGGATAACTGAAGGAACTTGACCCCTCTAGTTGCATTACTTATATCCTTCTCTTTAAAAATGAAATTTACAAAAAGGCAAATGTATACACTGAAGTTGATTTTTTTCCATTTTCTTTTCTATATGCTTCTAATTTACTTATTTCACTAGTTGCTCATGCATCCTTCATCATTCCTTTGGTAGTTGTTAGTTATTAGTATTCATTACCCCCAAGATCTATGTGTTAAACCTGGGAAGGTAATTATGAAAATTGCCCATGCAAATTGGGTAAAAGCACACATAAATTACCAGTTAGAGTCTTAGCTAGTAGTCTGCTTGCATATTTACCCCAATTGCATTCATAATTGCAGCAATTATGTGAACAGCCATGGATGTAGTTTTGCACACACGRCATTTACATCTTAAAATTTCTTCGTGAAGTGACTGAAATCATTACTTTACAGAGAAAAGTATGAGATTATAAGGTAGTCATAAAATTCATGATTAATAGTAGAGCATGACCCTTTTCTAGGTTATTAATGAAATATAAAAGCTGTAGTAACATCACATGAAGTTTCACACTGATTGAATTGTAGACTGATACAAAGAGCTCAGCTCACATGAAGGCAGCCAGTGGCGTGAGAATGAGACAAAAGAGTGCAGATATGCCTTTGTGTTATTTGGGATGTTCCTTTGACATGTCATTTCAAGATTATGTGAATGCTAAGCTTTCTAATCRTTAACTATTCTCTTCCATTGCATGTGAGCACTTGCCTGGTCAGGGTAGCTTCCAGGGTTGCCTTCTGGCAGTGTAGAAGTTTGGCACGTAGATCTCATCTTACATTTGGGTTAATTTTGTTCAATTACATTAATCTGGATTGGACCCATTAATACTTTGAAAATTAGAACCAAGGCCTCTTTCTGTCAACAGAGCTGATGCATGGGTAGCAGAAGAATTTGGGGATTTCAGAACAATTTTGCTGTGCTCACAGCCTGGGAAATGTAAGAAGCTGTGTTTGTGCTGTATGAATATTATAACCCATCATCATGCTTTGTTCCAGATAACAGTAGGTTTGATATTCCCAAACAGAAGTTAGAAGTATATTAATATGACTTGACCATCATCCAAGAAGAAAAGGAAATGTGAAATACATCCTAGAGGTCTTCAGATTTTCTATAAAATGAAGGAACTATTCATCCACACTAAAGCATTCCAACACTTTGATGACCTTGTGAGGCTATGCTGAGAAAACACCAGGGCCATTTCTTTGAAATATTGTCTTCTCTCAGGACAACAACACTCTGAACACACAGTGCTTACAGCCTTTTCTACCTTGAACAATTCTCTCTAAAGCCCAGCTTTGCAGGATCTCATTAATCTGCCATGTTATCTTTGTATCCATCTCTTTCTTCACCATGAAGACATCATTTCCAAAGCATGAAAGTTCTTTTATTTCAGGGTGGCTTTCCTTAATGTCCTGAGCTCATGTTCTGTAAATTTCTTTATTCATTTTCTCCCTTGCACATAGCAGTTAGTTCTGCCCCAATTTTCACAATAAAACTTTTCTGTATTGTAGTGGGTTTCATACAAAACAGGTGATTCTCTTTGAGTTTTGACGCTGTCTGTGTCAGGAGATGCAAAACAAGTATTCTATCCCAACATATTCTTACCAAAGACTCCACTATGATTCCTTGGCATTCAGGGATGGAGTCAAATCACTGTATATATAGTTATAAAATATTGCTTTCCCAGGTGTTGGTTGCTGCTCTGAAACCAGCTGAAAGTACAAGTTTGTAAGATAAAGGAAAAAAAAGGGAGTTTTCTCTGCTAAACCAAGGTTGCTGCTTTATTCTAATGATTAATGGMACCATAAGAGGCTTCATTTTCAAAAAGAATAGACTGAATAATGAGCTTTTAAAAAAATAAAAATTGTGATTGCCCAAAGTATTCCTTTTCAAGAAGTTATGGGTTTTGCTTTCTTCTCTTAAGTTGTTTTGGTAAGTTGATCAGGCTTTATTAAGTAAGATATCCACATTTTGAAATATCAAACCAGGAAAATAAAGATATATTCTTAAATTAAAACTATGGTTCCCCGGATTATCTTCAGTTGCATGCCAATATAATGGACATTAAGCAAAATAAATTTACTAATTTTCGTCTTTTGAGACTGCTGGATATCTGTTCATCTTCTACATAGTTGAAAATAAAATAATTGAGATTTTTCTTGTTTCAGAATTATAATATTGGACTTGGCAAGATGCAGATGGATAATTACACTGGAGATGTTAAATAGGTTTTAGAGACAAAATTGTAAATAATACAATACAGAAGAATGATGGACTTATTAGCATATCATTAAATTGCTTTTTCCCTGAGAGCCAAGCCTATTTTTCATAGCTTACAAAAAATGTCTTGCCCAGCAGTAGCACATGTGCTTAACATTTGCAAAACCCACAATATTTGACAATGGYATTAAGTTTATATTGCAGAGGAAATTATGACAATATAGTTACAAATATCAGTAAGTTTATCACTTGATAACAAGATCATTTGTATGAAAAACAATCTTTAGTGAGTTAAACATTTTGCAGACCTTTTGTTTGAAATTCCATTAGTTCTATCACTCATGCTGAGAATTTACAGGGCTGCAACATAGCAGCAGAAAGATTTGTTAAAAGATTCTTTCAATAATGTAATTTAAACCATCCAACTCATTCTTGTTAGTCTAAATTACTTTTTATTTTTTTTGTTAAGATTTTTGCTCAATGAAAAGTAGAGTCATGTGGGTTATGGTACTTTTTTTTTCAGGGCTAGTGGTATAAGCCAGAAAAAATAGGATCTTTTTCAAGGAAAATGAACTTTGTCCAGAAACTCACAAAATGCACTGACAAAACCTGGATGATTCTGGTTTTCAGGTGGATGATGGATAATGTGCAGTCATAATTCTGTGCAGTTTAGTRCCAGGGTGGCAGGGAGTTACAGGAAGATTCCTTTGGTTTTAGGAACTGCTGCATATGGGAAGGTAAGAGTGAGCACAGCACCACAGCTCCTGCCCAGGACTGAGATGGCTGTGAAAACAGTTTGATTAGACAGAGGTGGAATTTATCACTGAGTCTTCAAGGCACTGAGACAGCTGAGTCTCTTTAACCCAGCTATGCCCGAAGTCATGTTCAGACTTTGCTTGTGATTAAGYCTGTAGGAGATTTTGTTGCAGTCACAATGCCTTTTGTAAGTCACAACCCCAGACAGGACCCTATGGCTCCAGGAAATAATTTCAAAGATGTTCCATATCACAGTGCCAAAGAGGAAGAATATAGACAACTGCAGATTAGATCTGCCTGTGTGACCTTGGTTTCAAAGATCCAGCTTCATATCCCATTGGGGTGGAAACAAGATCCATTAAATGCTTGAGTTAAACAGTAGAAATTCCCATAAACTTATGATGGGGGTAGTAAGATGACTAGAGCACATGAAAGACTTGGGKTTTAGTCCTTTCTCTGCCTTCTCTTTGACAGAAATTTTCATTTGAGGTCGCGTGTTTCTGCTCAGTGCCTAAACAGGTGAATGATGCTGAAAAAACAGTCACTCCTCCCTTGCAAAAACTTTTTCAGTGAAGTAGCATACTTAGATTAAATCTCATTGACATTATTTAAAAAATCTCTTGGTTTAGTTGACGTGTGGCAGAGTCTGGCTTTGGGAAGGACCTGGCATTTCTTGTCACTGAGATGAGAGATCAATTTAGATAATTTAGGGTTTTCCTATATAGAGATAGGAGACACAAGGCACCAATATTGTACCAACCTTTCAGCTGGTTTCGTGTGATTTCCTGACCAGAAGGAGGTTTGTTTTTTTTCTGACTCTTCCCACTTGGAGATAACCATAGATTGCTATACATTACTTGAAATGCATCCCATACCAATTCCTTTAGTTGGTGACAGGGAGAGTTGGATGGTGTAGCCRGGGCACCTTTGTGTGTTGAAGCAGAGACAGCAAACATGTGACAGGTAATGGTCACATTGCCCAACTCACTGCAGGAAGATGGTTTGATACTGCTGTGCTAAACACTGGAGAAAAAAAAAACTGGAATAGAATAGAATGGGATACAACAGAGCAGAAGGCACAAAGGTTACAGCACGCTGGTGACTCTGTTGTTGTTGGTCAGTCAAAGGAGCAAAGCMCTGCAAAAGCAACAGTAGCTGCCTGCATCCCCCTTTCCCTCCCGCCCTGCAGCAGGCTCACTGTTAGCAGTATTTCCAAAGATCTGGTTTGTTTTCCTATACTTAATCGTTTCATGTCCCCTGGATGCCTCCATTTTTGTTGTATAAAAGAAGGAGAGACAAAATTGTGTCTCTCAGGCATGTTTCTGACTTCATTTCTTTTGATGAAAGGCTATTGATTCAGGTGTGTTTGAGTGAATCTGTGCATCTACTGCTTACTCAGGAGTTCTTTAGCATCACTAAAATAAATGTGGAATGCATGATTGTTTTCCTTATGCGAATAGCTGGTGAAATAGAAATTTGTTCTGTTGTTACTTGCAAAAAAGAAAAAAAACAAAAAAAACCCTGAAACAACAACAAAAACCCCAAACCAGTTTAGTGATAGTGCTGTTATCAGGAGATGTATGTAGAATATTTGCCTTGTACCTCCCAGATTCCATTTGTCTGCTGTCAACCTATACCTGCTGTTAAGCATTAGACACTTTTAAATAAAAAAAGAGAAAAAGATAACACAAATTATTCACCATTAATTCTTTAAAATGAGTCACTATTAAAAGCTTAATTGTTTGCTGAGAGGGTCCAAATTAGTGGACTTTGCAAGATCAAACAAAATTGAAGATATTTGTCCAAATTAAAATGGAAACATGCATCCAGAATATACCAAATGAACATGTATGCTCCYGTAATAATAATTTTATTATCTTCGGCTTCCAGGCCAGACTTTTAATTATGACCCTTTATATCAGTGAAAACCATGTATTCAGGATTAAAAACCTATTTCTTTAACTAGTCTAGTTAAAGACTGTGGTTTGATATATTCTRTGCTACAACTTTTATAAAAACCAGAGAACACTTCTAATAACACTTTTCTAATTTCATGGTTCAGTGCACAGTCAGTAAAGATTTAAATAATTCAGAAAGAAAGCCTATTCTGTTTCTTTATTAGAAGTTTGAGTCAGGCAAATTCTTTGACATTTAATAGGTTTTTAACCCTTTTAATAACTTCTTATAATGAAATTTATTGGAAGTTGTTTTAAATAAAGGGTTATTATATTAGAGTGAATAGAAGTCGGTAGTTTTTTATGATTAGTTTTGAGACCTTGGCCCTGTGTGACTCAAAGGATATTAAAACATAAAGTAGAAAAGAATGTTAATAGTCACCAAATTAACTGTGTACCAAGAAATATAGAAACTGTGTATGACTGCATTTTTGTCATTATGTGATCGTGCTATAAAAYTTTGCAGCCGAATTTTGACTATATAATTGCTTTAATGGGGCTTAAGATCACTTACAGAACCAGTACTATATAAAACAACCTGAAGTGGTTTAATTTTTAACAGAATGAATTTAAAAAGATTAGTGTAGTAGATTTAATAGGAGTGGGGGGTTTTATTATTTTTCATTTAGGGTTCTCTTTACATGTGAGGTTTCTGCTGTTTAATTTTAAGACTGTTTTCCTAAACAACAGAAATTTTGAACGATCCTTTCATTTTATCCAAAAAATGCAGTAGTACATAAAATACTCCTGTGTGTAGCACTAGAATATTCCCCAAATACCCACTTACTTTAAAACTTAGTCTTTCATTATACAGTTAGCTGATACAGAGGAGAATTATAAAAATGAGGGGATAAAAACACACCTCCCCTCCCTGTGTTAGGTGGTGCTTTGAGTTATTCCTTTTAATGTGATTTGAATGGTTCTCTGTGGTCATTTTACAGTAACCTTGGCTCTCATAACAAGTCTTTCTTTAGCACTCATTCACTTATAMGTGTGCTAAAACAAGAGTTGGTTGCAAATATGATTTCTGCCCTAACTGAATTGAAACAAAAACCTGATAAARTGTGAATCTCTGGGTTTGATCACTCTTTGTGCATGAGAGGACTTATGTACCAAGTACCAGTTTTAGCCACTTGAATCTGGAAACAAAAACTTCCTGTTGGGTTTCAGATGTCCAGATAGCTGTGTCATTTCTTTGTTTTTTTCTCTGGTGTAGGAATACAGGTGTTCAAGTTATCTCAAGTTTTAAGTAGTCTCATGAAAGAGCATCACCATGATGGAAAACAGCAGATCAAACTGCATGGTTTGCTTTTGATTCATTTGCCATCAATCTAGGATGCTGACCATCACCATGCATTGACTGACCATGAGGTACTACAGGTTGATCACCTGTATGAAATGAATGAAATGTGTCTAAAATTGACATTTCTGTATTTTTAGACACTTTAAAGTTTGAACTTATGGTTGTATAGAACCATAGAATATCCTTCATTGGAAGGGACTCACAAGGATCATTTAGTCCAAGTCCTGGCCCTGCACAGGGCACTCCAAGAGTCACACCATGTGCCTGAGAGCATTGTCAAAAAACTTCTTGAACTTTACCAGACTTGGTTCYGTGACCACTTCCCTGGGGARCCTGTTCATCATCTGTATAATTAATATTGCTTGCTTTTTGTGGCATTTAAAAAAAAAATATTGTTTTTTTTTTTGTTTGTCAATTGTCTTGGTCATAAAGGGTATCATTTTCCAAACACAATCCCTTCTCAGTCTGTTCTCACAAATTTGGCTGGCAAATTTAATACTATCTTTTCTTYTCTTTTGAAACCTTCACTTACAGAATCAAGTGATTATGTAGGAATTAACTTTTTTCCTCTCTTTTTTAATGAGCATCTCTGTGTCACTGGGAAACATCTTGCAGATGTGCATTGGCTTATGGCAGAAGACAATTAAAATGCCTGAAGTAAAAGCAGTAACATTTCTAAGCAAATTTCATGGCTTTTCGGGAGGTTGGCACAACCAGRGCTAATATTGCATTTTAAGGTGGCATTACTTGGGAACAGGAAAACATTCAGATTTATTACAGCACAGGGAGTAGCACAAACTTCCTGGGAATATAAATGAGAATACTACCATTAACAGAGACTCCTTCTGCCTACCAAAGAAAATCCATGATCCTTACATGATGACTCAGCTGGGTCATGGCCCAGTGAAGAAAAAGGCACACTGTGGATATCTTCATAGATAACACTTAAAATCTCCTGGGGTTTTCTTCCCTCTTGTTTTTTAAATTAATTGATTGAACCATACCTGCTGATAATCTGAAAAATTGTTACTCTCTGACTTACCTTGACCACTCAGACAAGAAGCGAAGAACTGTAAACCCCTTCTGCAGTGCCCATCAAAAACTGTTTACAAGAGCATTCAACTAGGAGAAAACTAAGCAAAAATCATTTTAAGACCTGGTGGTGGTAACAGGAATAATATCTGCTGTTCTTTGATATGAATTTTTTCATAGTGAGATATATGAACTTCACTTGCTTCAGTGAGTAATCCCTGTGTATTTYTCCTCATGTTTTAATGTTTTCATCACCAGTGAATTATCCCTAGTGTTTCTTGCATTTAGACCTGCTGTATTTACTTCAATCTGTTAAGGCAGCCTGTCTTTCTTCTTTCATTCAGTGATAGCATTTATTATAAATGAGTCTAAATAGGGAGGGACAATTGGGACTTCTACAGCTTTCCAGAGAGATGTTGCCTTACTGTTATTAATCATAACTAGAAAAATAATGTGAATTATTTTGCTAACAGCACATTCCCTTTGAAACTGCCTGTCTAATGCTTCTTAGAAAAAAATTATTTCTTTCCTAAAACCATATTCTGGGACATTAGTTAACAGTCCTGCAATCTGACTTTTTCTGCGTCTTGCATGGGTTAACCAGTTTGTACCAAAAAGGCAGATAATTCTGTTTGGTTTTTTTATTGCTGTGTGGTACATCCTGTGAGAGATGAAAGATTCTATCTGAATGCTGTGTCAGATGGAAATATCTGTGTTTTGTGGACTTTGGAGCTCAATATTTCAAAAAATATGAAGGTTATTGGATGTAGTCCAGAGGACAGCAAAAAGAATGATCAGAGGTGTAGAAAACACAGCATACGAATAAAGTCTTTCAATCTTCAGGTTTAGTTGTTTAGTCTGAAGAAGGAAAAAAGCAAAAGGAAATTCACAATAGCCTTCTAGTGTGTACAACTTTTCTGTAAAGAAGAAAAACATTCCTCATGTCCACTGGGAGCAAAGCAAAAAAYAGTTGGTTTAAATTACAACAAAGGAGATTTAGGTGAGACATTATGGAAAAAAAAAGCCCTTTCCACTGTAAGGATAGTTAAGCACAAGAATTGCCTAGGGAGGTTATGAAGAGGTTAGACAAACATATGTCAGAAATGATTTAGGTATAGCTAATCCTGCTGTGAGATAATGTTGGACTAAATAACCTTTTGAGGTCCCTTCTAGCACTATTTTCTGTGATTCTGTGATTAGGATACTGTACTCACATTGTCCTGCAGTAAGATGTTTCTGGACAGGGATCATATCACTCTATTCTGCACTGTGTGTTTTGCTTTGTTTTTGCGTTAAACTGATGGGATGAATGATAGTCTGATGTTTAAAGCTCTTTAGCTTTATTCTTAGTACCTCAGAATCTCTGAGCAGGGCATTAGGAGCTCATCTTCAACCAGACAACCMTGTTCTGGTTTGCACTACCCATGTGTCAACAAGGGGTTTTGGTACACACCTCAAAATTAGTGATTTGTACTGTCTTTTAACATGCTGCCAAACACTTGTATGGGTGAATGCTCAGTTTCTGCTTATAAGCAAAATGCAAACAGGAAAAAGAAACAGACATGAAAAGAAATGTATCATAGCTTCTCCATTAGTAAAACCAAAATAAAACCAGGCATGTTCTAAAGCTGAATATAACTCAAGTTGTGAAACATCCTGGAACTGACAGATGGAGAATGATATTAAAGCGACAGATATTATCATTATTGCCTCATCACAGAGACCATTGAAGACGTCAGTTTAAGACTGTCCTTATCCTCTGTAACACTCAAAACTCTTTTAACTTTTTTCTTCCATTTGGCATTCTGCCATCCGTCAGGATTTGTATTCAGCTTTGCATTCGGCAGGAGTGTGTTTGCAATATTGCCTCTGCATACTGAATATGGCTCCAGCACAACTACACAGTGGTGGGTTTTGTAAAACTCCATCTGGAGRAACAAGGAATATGAAGTTTCAGATTTTGAAGTAGTTTAGAAGAAATTGGTCATACTTTGCATGTAATTTTGACTGAGAGTGTGSCTGATTAATGTTACTATTCTGCAGAGATGAGTTGTCACAGCRCCTGTGRCAGGGGTGTACCATCATGMCACAGCAGTGACCYRAGTGTGYGGTTTYCATGGCYGGGGATGTTCTTGAACCAACAGAGRAGATAGGGCAGTTCTTGGTTTTGCTGATTCTTTAGGAACCTGAAAGTTCATCATGTTTTCCACGGTGTGACCTCACAACTTTTTGTATTTATGTGATTAGTTTCCCATTCTYACTCAAGGAATGAGCAGTTTCCATTTTCTTAGACAATCCCACTTTTTTACCAGGTAGGGGCAGGATGGGAGAAGGTGAGCTCTGCAGTGCATGGTTAAGAGGTGAGCCAGAAGCCTCATCTGCAGATATGAATCACATCTGTGGATCCCGAGAGCCACTGCTCTGTGCAATGGACTTAAACTGGCGTGTTCTCTGCAGGCAGGTTCCTTAGGTGAGGGTTTCTGGCTTAGCATCTCAAAGAGAAAACATGTTAAACAAACTGATTTACTCCTTACACCTGGTTTTCTGAAGGTAGCCTGGTATTCATCTGATTTAAAAATTCAGGACAGAAGCTGAATTCATTTGAAAAGAAAAATACTGGTTTTTTTTTTCTTTTACTCCACCACCTCATTTGCAGTCCTCAGTATTTCCCTAGTGAAGGRTTCTCTTGCAAATATATATGCACATAATTTGTATGGGGATACATTCARTACTGTTTGGTTGTTATATTATCTGAAAACACAACCTATGTTCAATTGTATCACAGACTGTTTAAAAATACATGTTGTTTATGGAAGACAAACACAGAATGTTCTGTATTATCCATCTGATAATAKTTGAAGCTCTYATAGGAGACATCTTTTTGAATAATAGCAGAATCAGAGAATGGGTCAGSTTGGGAGACCASAGTGGGTCATCTGGTCCAGCTTTCCTGCTCAAGCARGATCATKCCAGAGCACATGGCACAGGATTTCAAYCAGATGGTTCTTAAATGTCTCCAGTGAGGGAGACTCCACAACSTCTATGRGCAATCTGTTCCAATGCAGAGTCACCCACACAATAAAGAAGTTCTTCCCCACRTTCAGGTGGTACTTCCTGTGCCTCAGYTAAAGCAATTGTATTAYATTTTATTTGAGGAAAAGCAATTAAAATGGTAGCCSTTGCCCTGCTTTTAGAGGTAGATAACTTTGAATTTCATTCAAAAGATGAGTTAGAAGTTTTAGATAGTGCATGTTACCTTTCTAGAGTTAGTTAAATTATTAGGATTCTCTTTCTTCCTAAAAAGCAGTCAAGCTTTCCCAGCCTTTAGTGGAAGGGTTTACTGCACAGCATGAGGTGTTGCCCCATAAAACCCCAAGGGCTGAGCCCCTGCAGGATGCAGGATGCCTGGGGAGGGCACACACCCATCCTGAGAACCCCRGACAGGGTGAAGGGAGGGCTTTGGGGAGGGTTTTGCGTCTCTGTGCCCAGCACATGAGGGACTCTGTGGGTTCCTATCCCCTTCTTGCTCACCCCGTGCTGGTCAAGAGGACCTGGACAGCTCCCACTGCTGCTCCACATTCCCCAGCTGCTGCCCAGCTCMACATCTGGATCCAGAGCAAAGCGTTGGAGCAGCAGTTACAGCTTCATGGGCACAACTGTCCTGATTCAGGTTGTCTGCTAGAGACAGAGTTAATGATAGCTTTCAAGGCTAATGTGCCTGGCAAGGAGGGAGCTGATACTGGAGGGAAGGGACCACRAAATCAGTAGTAATTYAAAAATATAAATGACTACCAGGATTCAAATTTCAGCCTTCAATTGATTTTATCCACTGTGCTCTCTGTGCTCCTCTCCTCCGGTGCTTTAGTAGTCATTAAAYGAACTTGGAAAACAAGTTTGTCTTGATAACTCCTTTTTACCTAAAGCTATTAATTTCTAAAGCAACATAAATACAGGTGTAATTGTGATGTCACATTGTCAAAGGCCAATTCAAACGCTTTTCAGAGACACAAGTACATGTAAAGTGGTAAGTATGCCATAACTAATGGTGTTATTAGCTTGATTTACTGCCAGCCAGTCACCTTTACAAAAAATCAATCCCCAAGCTCATAAAATATCTCCCTAAAATTGATACATTTTTACACTGTCAATAATAAGAGAAAAGGTKAAATTACAGATTTATCTTTATTTTTTCTTGTTTGTTACTGGTTGAAAGGTATCTTACAGATTGCTGCAATATATGGGAGTGTGTAAATGAGCAAGAGACARGTTATAGAAGTCACAAGCTACAAAAAGGTTTTTAAAAAATAAAATCTGAGTGACCTTTGGACAATTCAGATTACATGTCTAACAAAGACTGTCAGCAGAATAAATGTGGCTATGTTAATATATTAAACCATTAACACATGTCCTTATCATAATGGAACTTACACAATGGTAGCTCCTGTCAGATTCTGCTTGATACATACATACTTGTTTGTCTGATGCACAGAAAGACACCCATATCTATTTCATTGCAGCTCTGAATTGATACTTCTATTTTAAATCACCCACAGAACACTTTAGCTTGAATCTGAGCTTCTCTCTGATACTCTGCTATTGGCTGTGTTTCTGTATGGGGATACTGAAAAGATGTTGCAGGCAATCTGCTGAGGTCTGTGTGTATGGTGCATTTGACCTCTGSACAAGAAAGGAGTTTCATCCTCCAGTGCTTTTAATTCTTATCCTTRCAGAAACTGAATCTGTTGCTTGCATTAAAACTGTGTGTCTCGTTAATGCTATGAAGCAGTGACCCACATAGCACAATGGATTCATTTGTCAATCCTGTGATTTCTGAGCTTTCCATTCATATACGTCTTAGCAGTAAATAGACTCAGAAATCATTTAATCAGTCTATCAATGCATCTGTCTTGTCAATGGTCTGAGTTCTGAAAAGTCCAGTATCTCATTGGGCARCACCAGGCAAAATAGATTTGGACCTAATACTAGATATTCAGACTCTGAAAACYGCAGCTCCCGATTCACAACTCAAAACCAAAAAAATCCCAAGTTAATAAAGCAGGATCTGGAAATTGTCTTGAATTTTGAGGATGTTCATGTTCTGGTCTAGGTCTGAACGTCAGAGTACAAATTTATCCCTGTTTGTTAGCATTTTAGAAATACTCTACACACATCTACAAAAAGCAGTGCCCTTTTGTTCCCCCTATGAAAAAAAAATCCAAGTTTTCATTGCTTTTTTTTTTTGCTGTTTCCGAGGGCTGAGGCTAGAGCCTGCATACTTTATAACAGGCAGTGTTATGCAAATGTCAATCATRTCCTTACTATGTTTATTTTCAGTATTTACATGTTTATTTAAGTACTTGCCATTTCCTTTAAGCCTTACATAGCCAATCAGGCCAACCGAGGTCTAAAGGAACAGAACACTTTATTAGTGAGATGCTTAATACAGTTTTTTTCCTCTTGTAGATGCAAGATTTACGGAATACAGAAGGAGCCCAGTATAGTTCCCATCCTCAGATGGCAACCATGAGGCCAAGGGTTCAACCTGCAGATATTAGGCAGCCAGGAATGATGCAGCACGGGCAGCTGACTACTATTAACCAGTCCCAGCTCAGTGCACAGCTTGGTTTGAATATGGGTGGAAACAGTGTTCCTCACAACTCGCCCTCTCCACCTGGAAGCAAATCTGCAACTCCTTCACCATCCAGTTCAGTCCATGAAGATGAAGGAGAAGATAGCTCTAAGGTAGGCTTAGATGCTAGGATTAATATGTAAATGGTGGATATTTTTAGGACCTGCTAAATGAATGATGTGGCCACAGTTATTAAGGTGATACTTTATACATGATTGGTGGTTCACTGAAGTGAATAAAGGGTTATGAACACAGAACTTACAATATCCAGACAACTCTTCAGGCAGCTTGAGTAAATGACATCATTCCTCTTTGTGAGAGCAAATTGGAATTCTGTTGAACACTGAAAAGATAGTMATTCCTTTAGGACTTTAATATAAGGGTTTAGTTTTCTCACTTGCATAGCAGGGATGTTTGTTCCCAGTTAAAGATCAAGTTACTGCTATAAAAAGTATGAACAGTCTGTGCAATATGCTAGTCTTTGCTACTTGGTCACAGGATGAGTAAACAGAACATCATAGCAACCAGAACAGAAAGATCTTATGAACTTTGAAAACCTTACCTTGAAAATCTGGAAGACCCTGTACGCATTTATACTTTTGAGAGGTGCTGACACTTCATCATGACATGTTTAAGCTTCATTTTAATGTCAGTACAGGAATGAAGTGATAAGAGTAATTTACATAATAAATTTCTTTAAAGGATAAACGTCAATCTATATAGCARGTTTGCATGCAAAAATCTCCCAAATCTCCCAAAATCCTGAAAACCTCCCAAAAATACACAAGTCTATTATCTTAATTTTGCAGACAGTAAAACTGAGGCACAGGAAGATTGGGACTYTGTGCTAAGTCATCCCTTACATCAGGAATATAGCATATTGGAACTGAGACCCTCCTTAGCTCTRTTTTGTGGTCACTGGAAAATAGCAGTGCTGTCGGGCACTCCTGCAGTGCAGTGTGTGCCACAGCCATGTCTGGTGGGGAATAGTTGCAGACTTGCAAGGAATGTGATGAAAACATATTGTGAGTCACTGAGGAGGTATAACCCAGTCAAGAAATGTAAGTCTGATTTGTTTTAACATTATATTGTTTTTCATGCCTCAAGCTATAAAATAATCATGTAATTGGAGACATATGTTTTACTACATTTTGAATAAGTTCTGATTCAAAAGTTTTATTTCAGGACATTCCCCCGATTTCACAAACTTTAGGTTTTAGAAATTACTGAATAATTCATACATTTTAAATGAGCACTTCCTTACTGAGGGAGACATCAGAATACAGCTACGTAAAAATAATTCCAGGCAGCTTTTACTTTTTCAGAATAATTTATTTGCTACTCCTATTGCATTGCTAATATCTTTACATTGCTGGGAGTGTGCAAGATGCTCTAAAATTCTGGAGAAAATACCCACTCAAATAATTAGGATTCCCTTTCTGYTGCCATCAAGTATTTCAGTTACTTGACCTATATTTTTCATGTACTTTTTCACTGTAGCACTTTATGCTAGCAAAAGTGTAGGGTTGTGGTTTCAAGCAAGCAGCAGTTATCTGAAGCTAATGTTTCTAATAGAGAAAAAAAAAGCACTGCAGACTTAGTAAAACTTGGTCCTTTCTTTGTGAAAGCCAGTTTTTATAGTGTTCAACTTCTAACAAGCCACATTATTTTGGAAAACTCACTTTAAAATTCTTTCGTGCTCTGTCTAAGCAGAAAAAGATGACAAATGGCACAATGCATTACACAAAATTAAATCCRGTATGCTGAAGTAGATATATTGCCTTAAAATTATAATTTCACTGCTAAGAGAAAAGTTTGAAAGGATATTACATTTGGTCAATATTGACAGAGGGCTTAAATTCTTCTCCAAGTAGTATGATTTAAACAGCAAGCTTGATGGGGAGCAGATAATGCCATACTTGTGTTCTGTGGGATTTCTTAGGGCTTTATGAGAACACCTGAGGCTGGCCACTGCTGGAGACAGGCAGTGGGCTGGCACACCTGATCCCATGCAATGGTTTGCTGTAGTTCCCTCTGTAAAAGACAAGAGGGATTGAATAATCAGCCTAAGGAGTTCAGTATATTGATGTACTTCAATATTTAAACCTCTCCACTGTGAATCTTTGCRTCACATTGCTCTTCCTGGAAGCTGCCAATGAGTGGATATGAATACTCAAAAGAAACCAGTTTTCTGTGGAGATCTTTCTCCCCAGATACAACAGCATTACATTTTATCAGAGTTGCTTTGGAGGGGCCTGTGGAAGTTCTCATTCCAGAAATCCTCTTCCCAGTGAAAGAAAGCACTGGATGGGGACAGGAAGAGATAGACTGCCTTTTCTGTCTTTTGTGGGAACATCTATCCTTTAAATGAATATAACTTTGAGAAATTTGGGGTTTTCTCTTTGATTTATAAACTACCATGCAAATTTGTGGAATTACTTAATAGATGAGGGCCAGAGCTCATTAGCCAGTCCTTCGGTGGAAGTGCACGTGTTGCAGTCATGGAGCTGCTGCTGGAGTTCTCTTCATGGAGTCGGAGGTATTTCTGCCATCAGCACTGCCTAAAAAACCCTAAACTCYCTCTGAACTCACTGTGTCATTAATAGCAACAGTGATGGTCTCCCTATTTAACCAGCAGGATGAGATATTGATCTGTGTACCCACAATGATCAAAAAGACAAAACACATTTCCAAGTGGAAAACCACCTCAGTGTCAGATGGCCTCCCTCAGTTTATACCAGCTGAAATGTGTGAAAGAGAAGCCACGGGTCTCTTCGTAGCATATTTGGTAGAGAGATCCCTAAAAACTATACCTATTTCTATCTAGAGAAAAAGCCCACAGAAACCTCAATATCCTGTTCATATTTACATGAATTTATAGAGTGTGATGGAAGGTATAAAAAAATATGTACATTATGTACTCATTTTGACTAAAAATATGATTGTTGCCCTATGAACCACTGATTTCCATGCATGAAGGAAATTACCATTTCAGCTCAATGTATAGATTCCAAATTCCAGTATTAAGCTTTACAAACTGCTGTAATTGTTCGTGTACTGAGCTTCTTGGATGTTCATTGCATGACAGATATTCAAATTGTTGTAAGCCTTATCCAACAYAAACAGAACTAATGGCAGCAGCTGTTAAATATTATTTGGCAGTGCTCATTCTCATAAAGACTCTTTCATATAGGCTGTTCAGGCTTTGACTGCCCTATATTCCCTTGCACAAAGAATGGCAAAGGCATTATAGAGAGCTCAGTTTCCCTACTGCTGCTGCACTAAAAGCAGGACAGCTGAGGTTGCTTGACCATAAGATCAGTGACAACTGTAGCGTGATTGTAAGGTTGGATRTGCATTCAGAGAGCTGCTAAGACCGTGGAAATGTGAAATGTAGCCTCAGATTGAGGATATCGTCTCTGCAAAGGGTGCACATCACTGAGGCTCCTTAATTATAAATATATGCGGGGCTATCATTAAAAGAAGAAAGAAAAGGAGAATTTAAAAAGTAGTATTTGTGAGTAGCTATAAAAACATTTTAAACAAAATGGCCACTTAGCACATGCCTTATTCTGACCACCTCAACATTGGAATATTACATTTATGTAATTCTTGCCACAATTCATACTGTTGGATCATTAAACATGTACTTCATTATTGCCAAGCATAATTGTGAGCTGCTGGAAGTATTACTGGCTTGTAAATAAGTATTTCTTCATAGATGGAAAAGAGGGTTTTCTTCCATGTTCATTTGCATATCACTTATGAGAGAAATTCAAATAATGTATTTGAGAGGGAAGATGGTGAGAGGACTGCAAGTAGAAAGAATTAAATAACAGAAACACAATTACTAAAGAACTGCTGCAGCATATTCTCCTTATGTGGCAGAGGTTTTACAATATTTACTTTATATGATAGGAGTTATAAGTGGAATTCTATGTTGTCTGTTCAGCCTATTATGCAGATGGTGCTTGATTAAAATCTATTTTAAACTACAGCGATTACTGCAAGATAGTGTGCATAAAACAGCTCTCCTAGCTCCATTAAAGGCTTTGGTACTATTGCAGTTTATTTTAAATATGCTTATAGACATTTTCCAAGTTCTCAAGGGACATTTAGATATCAACGATGTGCCTTACTTGATAGTTTTAAATCCTACACTAGATATTCTTGTGATCTATTATGTGTGCAACATGGTTAATGTACACTTTTTTAAAGTGAAAGATTATTGCTTTCTTGTGATAAATAAGTTAAATACATCACCGTAATTAAGCAATAAGCCATGACAGGAGGTGGATTACCATGAGCTAACTACACCTCCAGGGATTTCGAGGCACAAGTCTATGCCTAGCAGAATATATATGGTTTTTATTTTATTTTCCATCTGTCTCTGCTTTGGTGGYTAGAAGTGGAGTCTATGAAGCTGATAGACTGATGGGAGCATAAGGTAGGCCATCATCCCTGCCATTTGCAAGGTTATTAGTACTGGAATTCTGGTATTCTTTTTATTTTGTTATTTTCATATAAGACAAACAGAATTTCCCCTGTGAGTACTCTGTTTTTAACAGTGGGTTTTTGAAATCTCCTGATCATTAAGGTTGGAAAATAAGGTTTTAGAGCTGTTCACTGAACAGCTTACCAGAAGGCACTTACACAAGTTTCTGTAGTATATCACCTCGTTTAAGGGTAGTTGAAGTAATGTGGTATCCTAACATACAGAGGACTTTTGCATCTCATTGGTTCAAAAATAAACTGAAAGGAGAAAAATGTTAGCAAATCACAGAGGTAAAATTTTAACCATAAAACTAATTATTGTCAAGTCTTCTTGCTCATGGAGTTTCCACAGGACTTCTGAAAAGTTTAGACTAATGTCAAATTAACTAGGGAGCCTTAATTATATTTTAACTGCTAGTTTTGTGTACCTGTAGAATTAAATAATAGAGAGAGACAAAAATTCAAATAGCTCAATAATGGGTAGCACACTTCTGGTTTTCCATATTTTCCAAATGCTTTCAATAGACTGCATGTCCATTAGCTTTGTATTAAGGATGAAACAGTTGTAACATAATGCTCAGGAAACAAGCAAGTTCATTTTCAAGTTGTGGTCATCATTTGTTGCTRTTCTTTGTAAGCCACAGAGATCCAGATTGCTCCCTGTGGTCTCCTGGGTTCTGTTGGACACCATCTAGTGAGGCATATAGGAAAATAAAAAAGTTATTTTTCTCAAAATGARGTTTTCCAGCCATTTTCCTCATGCAGTTCCACTGATTTGAGCACCTGTATCCTCCTGTGCCACTTGATACGCATTATTAAAAAATAATAACATGGGGAAGAGAAAGCAGTCATGCCTAGTAGATCCTTAGCCTAGAGCACACCATTTATGCTCTTGATCTTCTCATACTTCAAAACGCTTATGATGCACAGCGCTTTGGTCATGCCGACAAAAGGAAAAAGCCTTTGAGCCCACTTGTAAGAACACACACCATTGCTACAGGAATAGGAAATTAAGTGATTATATCAAGAAAAGCTACTTTGCCATGGAGCTCCAATGTGTTCAATAATCAGGTCATTGTCCTTTTATGTGCTTGTAAGTCATAGAATCCTACAATCATTTWGGTTGGAAAARRCCTTTAAGATCRCCAAGTCCAAYTGTTAACCTCAYACTTCCAAGTTTGCCACTAAAGAGTGTGCCCAAGAGCCACATCTGCACATCTTTTAAATGCCTCCAGGGAGAGTGACTCYACCACTTCCCTGGRCAKCCTGTTCCAATGCTTGACWATCTTTTTGGTGAAGAAAKTTTTCATAATATCCAATCTAAACTTCCCCACGTGCAAAYTGAGGCCATTTCTTCTCATTCTATCTAACTTGCATCAAGAGACCTACTCTCACAGACCTATGYTCACCTTGCTACAACCTTCTTTCAAGTACTTGTAGAGAGTGATAARGTCTCCCCTGAGCCTCCTTTTCTCCAGGCTAAACARCCCCTGTTCCCTCAGCTGCTCCTCACAAGTTGCTCCAGACCCTTCACCWGCCTCACTAGGAGARCAGGGSTCTTTGGAGTTTGCACAAATGTTYATGTGCAGGKTTTTTCTYGGGTGCCCATAAATAAGGCATGTGAGCTTTCCTCCAAACACCATTCCTCTTTCACTCCTTTCCTCAAACTGTTTGCTTTTACACGAGCAGATGTAAAAGCTACTCAGCTAAATCCAGACAGGTCAAAAGTGATCCTTTAAAGGGCTCCAAATGGTCTATACTGCTAAAGCTTTGTTTCTTCAGGCTTTAATTGGAAGGTGTGTAGGGGAGTGACCATAGCTTGAATTGCTTGGTTCGCAACCAGATTTTCTTCAAAGTCCCTGGAAGGTGAACCACCAGCTGCAGAAGAAMTTGATTTGAGCAGTAGTCTGGGGTCATTCTGGGAAAGGGTGAGACTAAGAAAAAGGTAGAAATGACACTGTTCCTGCTGTCTGCAGATGGCTCATATTGTTGAACTGCTAYTCAGGCTATAGAGAAAGTAATTTCATTTGAATTTTCTCATTATTTTCATGTTATAGCCACTAGCAATAAAACTTAGAAAAGGTGAAAAGATGACCAGATGAACTRCAGAGATTATAGCAATTATATGAAAGAGAAATGTAAAGTATTTCAAGGRAAAAAATACCATTATCTGAAATACTTAGAGTGAATTTTTACACGTGACTAAGGCAGATAGTGTCAACATTTGGATTATCAAAGATAACAACTGAAATTCTATTTCTGCATGCAAAATCCAAAAGTTTTGCATCACAGAGGCCGTAACAGTGGTTGGAGTGAATTAAACTGACTTTTTTTTCACAATACTTTCCTAATTTTATCTTACAGGTCAACGGTGGCGAGAAGAGACCAGCTTCAGATATAGGAAAGAAACCCAAAACTCCCAAAAAGAAGAAGAAGAAGGACCCAAATGAGCCCCAGAAGCCTGTGTCTGCCTATGCATTATTCTTTCGAGACACTCAAGCAGCCATCAAGGGCCAAAATCCCAATGCTACTTTCGGTGAAGTCTCTAAAATTGTAGCTTCAATGTGGGACGGCTTAGGAGAAGAACAAAAACAGGTACAATATGTGCTGTAGCTCTKAGGCTTTGTTTCAGGAAAGTGCTATCAGGGTCATCTGAGCACTGTAGGCAGCTTCTTTTGTTTGCCAGGATGAAACTTGAATATGTGCCATCTCAGGAATATGATTTAAAGAGACTGAGATAAGGAGAGTATTGTTTTATTTCATCTGTATGAAACCACTAAAAGAGGCTACCTCATTTTGGGGTGTGACAGAAGTTTTAGGATTTTATTTAGGAATGTTCTATGCTGACATTGGTGGGCCTGGGATTTTGCAATGTCGTTGTCCTATATGTGAAACTGCCATGTAAGAGAACCTTGCTGCCAAACCTTAGATCTGTGCAGTGGGACYTGGCATCTATCTGAGCTTCCACTTGCAGATGTTTCCCTTCCCCATGATCCCAAGATGCCAGAGGGAAGCTGGGCTCACATTTGCTCCCAAACCACCTGGCTTTTATGACAGAAGTTAGTGATGTGTTGTTCCAAAGAGACTTGGGGTGGACACTGGCAAAGGGCAGCCTTTTGCTTTATGTGGGCTGTGGAAATCACTTCCCAAAGTTACTTCCATCTGCCATGGAAAGGCCTTGGTTCTGTAACAAGGCCAGCAGAGCTGGACCTGAARCTTTGCAGAAATCCTTCCAGTGTAAGTTGTATGAAAGTGGGCAGCTCCAGAAGCTCATSAYGTTTAAGTGGTGACAGTTGGCAAAYACTTTTCATCCTCACTGTAGCAAACGGTTGCTTTTGTGCTGTTATTGGTTGCATTTTTGCTAACTGCCAACAGGATGGATTGTTAAAGAAATGGGAAATTTAAGAAAGCAACAGATATGGAAGGAAGGGATGTACTGGGTGAGAGTAATATTGGCCACAGAAGWCCTGAGTTGAGGTTGATGTTAGCACAGAGAGTGGAAAAGTACTGGGACTAAACTGAATCTCATTCATTCATACACTGTTATTACAAAATTCCAGTTAAAAATACTAAGAATTAAAGGAATTTTTTTTATGATTTTTTGGTATATAAAATTATTTGGGCTTGAAAAGAAAAAAGAAAAAGAAGGGTTACTTTGCTAATAGCTGGGTGGTGTAGGTACATCTAGATCCTTGTTAAAGATATCAGGGTAAAAAGAATCTAGATCTGGCACTCACTGACTAACCTTAAAAAAAAAAATTAAAAGCTTTTGTTATCTAGTATCCAGCATTTAATAAGGTCATCATTTGGAAGGTTTAGCTGGAGGAAAGGTAACTTTCTGAACACAGGGATCAGAAAACTCACATTAGAGTTATTTTCTGGTGTTTCTTTCTTTTCCCTTTTTTTATATGCCCAGCAAAGGCCAACCTCAATGACTGTAATATGCACATTTCCTGTAAGCACTATCACCAAAATATTGAAATTCTTCCATAGAAATGTGTAAGAAAAGTGCATGAAAACATAAATTTGCAGCTTTTACTTCAATTTCCTATTAATGGTTAAAAGCAAAAATTGAATAACTCCTATGCTGTAAGAGTAGAGCAAAATTTATTTTCCTTATCTCTGTTATTGTTAATTTAAGTTGAAACACAGCAGAATGATGTGTTATGGAATCCACGTGACACATCCATGTAGAAATGGCTGCAACTGTGTTTTTTAAGCCAATTCTTTCAAGAGTTTGGGTTAGCATATCTTTGTTGCTTTTTTACTCATTTTGCCTATTCATTACCATCTGTTAAGCACATTTTTAAGACTCCAGGCCCAAGCCCTTTCTAATCTAGCACTGTACAAAAATAATAAAAGATAGTCTCCATTAAAAAAATAAAATTGGCCATCCTATTTTCTAGAATAAATTTAAACYAATTTTTTATTCAATTAGGGATCTAGTAGAACAAAGTAATGATTACAAGACATTTAACTGACTAGCTAGTCGGTATTTTAAAGCCTAATTTTTCAGATCCAGAGCATTAGTAACTGTTACAAAACCTATGTCTCTGGTAGGAAAATTGGACTCTAAAAATACAAATGATTAATGTAGCATTTGGTATTTGGCATTGAAGRAGCTTCACAAATTCAAAAATAGTTAAATAAAGAAACAATAACATCATTAGAGGACTACTTTATTGATGAATTATACTTGCYGAAAAGGATTCAATTATCATAAAGCTTCTGGCTTGTGTTTTGGAAGCTAACACTTATTCTGGAATTTAAATAGAARTATGTTTCCAAATTATGTTTCCTGAATTGGAACTCCTTTTACTATTTAAATAGTAAATATAAATGAATCAGAAAGTAGAACATAATGCAGCTATTGAGAAAGGAGAATAGCCTCATGTTTTCATTCTAAAATGAAATCTTCTTTGTTTCCATAGTCTGAGCCATTTTTTCTGAAATACGTAGAAGTCTTCTTGTTTATTCCTGAAGATTGACCACAAAATAAATAAAAGAAGAGAAACTCAGTGCAATAATGACCTAAAGGCAGTATATGTATACCCAAGCCTTTGCAACAAAATTTTGATAAGCTGACATATCAGACTGTAGCTTGAAAAGCTTGGTGCAATAACCACATACGTTTTTCAAAACATAAAGAACTAGCTAAGTGTTGTTTGAGAAAATAGGATTTTAATGACAAAAAGGGAAATGTTATTATGAGCTGATGGTAGGTGCTTTACTGAAGTTAGGGGAGTGTTATTCTTGAAATGGATTGAGCTCTGATATTCTTACAGTGAGGATAATGCAAATTATTAGATTAAAAAAGATACCAGGGTACTTCCCTCTTATTTTCCCATAAGAAGATATTTGCACTTTTGAGCCGTATGTTCCCATTATTTCTGTGTACAAAAGACCCTTCTGCCAGCATTGGTGGTGTGTGCCTGCATTTTGTCCAAATCTGTCTAGRCAGAAGAGTCTAGAAGTTAAAGGGAGTTTAGTGGTCATGGTGGACTTTGTCCTGGACTTCTCAACATCTGAATAGAGTACAATAATTACACATGATCAGAAGCAGGCACTGTGCATTTTCCTTCCTTGTTGCACTGTAAATGCTTTCAAAAACTGTTCAGATTTATAACTCTGTGAGTGGCAGGCAGCTGTAGCAGTGGTATGTTGAGGTACATTCTCCTCAATGCTGTAGGCCATAGCACTGGGAATGTTTTTTCTGTGACTTTTSTCTTATGATCAGAAACAATGTTTTCTCCTTAGTACTACACTTCTGTGCATCCTATTTCTATAGCTTATCTATCTACATCTGTGCCCTTTGAATATTTTTTAATGCAAAGGGGAGATAAACAGCCCCTAGGAAAGAAGGTTCAACAAGCTAAACGGTTGAGTGTCTGGCTTTCAGACAGAGCACTGGTTAAAACTGGGTAAAAAGGCTATTTAGGTCATTTTCTGTCCTTAGATGAATAAGGAAAGTAATTYTAAATCAGTACCAGATGTGCATGTACTAAATGAACCTTAAGTTTCTAATTGGAGTCCTAGTAAAGCTGTAATAGATGTGGCAAATTACAAACAAAATGTTCTTGTTTACATTAGTGTAACTTYAAAACTTCAGCCAAAGACCTTAATAAATGTTCTGTTATTCTAAAAATGGAATTGAATGTCTATTCAACATTCAACAAAATTAATCTCTGGTGTAACTTCAGTGACTTAACTGGAATTCTAGCAGGAATGAATCTGGCCTCCTATGAACAGCTTAGTGTGTGTACTTGTGTGTGTGTATGTGTTCCTGTGTGTTTACTTGCCCTGGCCCTACAGCTGGGAGAAGGAGGGATTCACCTCAGGCACCCAAAATGTAACAATCAGAAGAAGCAGGTGAAAGGACTGTTGGAGTGCAGTGACAGATGCTTTCTTTCAGGCWGCATAATTCATGGACAGAGATATTAGCTACAACAGTTCAGCTCAATAGCAACACCTCATTATTTTATCCCTCAGTATTTATTCCTATGGTTGACGCCTCATGAAATTACTGTTAATGTGTTTATATAAGGGCAGATCTGACACAAGTGGGAAGAATTTAATTTCCCACTCATTCTTTCCTGCTGATGTGTCCTCTTCCCCTGGTAGAAGTGGCAAGTGTAAATAGTTAATTTGCTTCAATTATGAGGCTGTCCTGCTAAATTAGAAGCAGCAGGAATATGAAGAGCCAGAATTATACATATGAGGCAGCTGACAAATCCTCCGAGCTCACAAAATCAAATCATTTACTCCTCATTGGTGCTCAAAGACCCACTAGATAAAAGCTGCAGTTTATTCTTTAACATCTCATGGAACTTGGATTTTATGTTACCAATATTTAAATGAAACAAAGTCCCTGTGCATTAGTGTCAATGTTTGTGGTGCTGTTACCATTTTTACTATAACCCATAAGCTTTCAGGGGTTTCTATTTTGTCACTAAAAATAACCCAGACTGATTTGGACATGAAAAAAACAAAGTGTGTTTTAGAAGTTTCTGTTTTATTCACAGAGAAGTATTAGGCATAGCAGCAGATTATCCATTGCTGGGATGAACCAGCAAGTTCAGGAGGRGGTTTATACCCCCCTCATATCTTCATATCTCATGTGAACAGTTCATATCTCCACAGCTTCTATCATCATGTGAGGYACCACAAGTCAGATCAAAGTGGATCCTTGACTCTCAATGTCCTCTGAAAACACCTAAACTAGATGCTCCCTCCCAGGGTGTAATGGCATCCCATCCCTAGACATGACCAATTACATAATCCACCCCATGGCAGGAAGAGCCATCATGTTCCCATTGCATTGCCATGCATGTGGGGTGTCTGGTGTCAGGATCTCAGACAGTTCAGGGGACAGGCTGCTGAAACAGCTTCAGAAGATGTGCAGAGCATGAGGTCACAGTAGTCAGTAGCATTTTTAAAACAAATTTTCCGTTTCTTCCCTTATATATGCTCATATAGTCACACAGACATTTGATTGTCTCTCTCTTATCCTCCCTTTAAAAACCCTTACTTTATCTGTGCTAATAAAACAATCTCCAAGGAATAACTAACACACTTGTAAGAGGATGAGAATGTACCTTCAGTTTAGTAGCTAAACAACCACACAAGGTTTAGCTTTGTTTTATTTTTGTAAATGAGAATAGGAAGAGAAGGCACATCTGTGTGAGCACACTGCCAAAGTGAATTATAAGCAAAATGGATTCAGGAATAGGCACAACAGAGAGCAGCTTTACATCTCTSCTCCCAGCTACCTGCACCAGCAATGTTGTTTTTGCCAGGGTTACCTTCTAGGTGTGTTTGGGAGAGGCTCTGTTTTTCTTCATGAATTTCTATATTGAAATTGCTTCTTTACCCTTTGAAGGCTCAGATTGGAGTGTCAAGGTTTCAAAACAACTGATCCTCATCGTGGAGTATTCTCCTTCTCCTTTCCTCTGAAAGCATCTGGGCTTAATGAGCTGGAACACAAACGGGCCAATGAYAATCACACACCAAGCACAGATAGAACTTATATCTATGCTTATATACATACATATATGTGCATTTATATCTTCAGATTGTTCTATAGCCCTGGCTTCTACAAAACCAGTCCATGARCTCCTCAACTTCCATTCACTTCAGAGGGGAGAAGTGTCAGGCCCCCTGGGAGCACTGACATCCCCAGCAACATCAGACACCCCCTGTCCAGGGTGGATTTGTAAAACCCATTCAAAGCACACAAAAGACACAGCTCCTGGACAAATATTGCATGAGACCACGGAGTTATGAAATGTTGACTTTAACTCCACTGTATTTGGAAGCAGCTGGGCCAAAAGGACCCTGGATTTCTGATACTGCTGTAGCAATATGCATAGATAATAGCCTTAATTTTCTACTTATTCTTGTTCCCCAGCTTTTATCCATACATTTGACCTCAAATAGGAACAGGACTTTTAAAGTCATTTGCATACAAAACTGGATTTAGGCCCAATTATTATGCTTCCATTCAGGCTCACATCTTTCTCTTTTTTTTTTTTTTTTCAAAAGTACCAGCAAGTGGAAATAATCGCCACATAAATCACAGGTTTAATGTCACTTGTTTTGTACTCAGCTTTCATCCAACGTGCTCCTGACAGTGTCCAGTCCTGCTCTTGTAAGCAGAAAGCATTGAGACTGTAAGGTCGAATTTAGGCCTGGCACAAATGGCTGCAATTTGCAGTGTTCTCAGTAGAGTCTCACTGTTTGTGCTAGAGCTGAATTTGGCCTATGATCTTTCCCTCACATGCCAGAAAGACTGAATTCTTTCCCCTAAGCATCTAATATGTCATCAGTATCTTTTCCATGCTCTACAGTCAAAGAGACTACTGAGCCATATAGCTAGCCCTGGGCCTCTTTCTGTTACTGTACGTACCTAGATTAAAAATCAAGTGGTAACATATTTCAATGTCCATTAAGCAATTCTGAGGATTTTTTTYCTGACTGCTATGGGAATATCTTTCTCCATATTTTAGATGAGTGTGTGCAGCTCTAGATGCCTTTGCTGAAAAATCAGGAGATTAAAACTGGAGATATGTCTCCCACTTGGAAAAAAATACAAGTTTACTCTATGAGCCGACGTATTTAGGGCCAGGAACGACAATCTGAATGTGGAATTTAATTCTGGATTGCAGCCTACTGTATTTTATCAGATGACATTCCTGTAACTGTAGCCCGTGAAAATGACACTCCCATGGGATCTAACACTGCAGAGACCAAGAATACAAAATCACTCATGTTGCTTTTTGATTTAGTATTTTTGCATATAGTGTTTCATGGGGTTTCTGGACCACTTCCACCAAAACAAATGTGGGCACTTTTACATCATTTTAAAAAGACAAATATAACTTGCTTGCAAGTGTCAGCTCTAAGGAGATACTCACAAGATAAACTGAAAACTCCCTTTCTTTGTCATCCTTGTACCATCTATTTAGGCAAAGCCAGGAAAGTAGCATGGTTCTTTGTAATGTGCTTTGTCAGCTAAGTCTTTTGAAGACCTCCRTGAAGCACAAATTCTGAAAGTCTCTTTTTCTCCAAAAATCATCACTTTAGTTCACTGTCTCCAAGTCTGGTATCATCTCTRATATCAAAGGGGACTGCAGTCACAAGCAATAAATTTCCATTAGCACCTGATACTCAAAATTTTTGGGTGCCTGTTTTGGCTCTTGTGATGACTGGGACAAGGGAGATCTGTGTCCCTCAGGCAATAAGGGTGCAAGACACAAGGGACAGGGTGGTCATCCTGCTTCCTAGTGTGTTGTGATGTGTTGATAATCCTACTCCAAGTTGAGAGAAAGTTCATTGGGAAAAAGTGGCTAACCAGAACAAACCTGGTTTAAGACATTACAGGAATATTTCAACTATATATATATATATATATATATGAGTAATGAATTTGATATTATAGAACACATAGAAAAGCACGGGAGACATAAAGCCTGCCTCAAGGAATTTATGATCCAAAAAGACAAGAACTAAACAGCAGTTAAAAAACATAAAGTAAAACATTACCACAATTTGGCATCATATAACAAAAGTGCACAAGTTCTGCTGTGTTTTTATTTTGGTGAATCTAGTATTTGTGAGTGTTCATCCTGTAACTCACCGCCCTTCCACCTCCAAGTAAGCTTTGGTGCATTCAGTTTAAGGATGTGTGTGTCACTGTTAATAAAAATAGTTCAGTCCTTGATGTCGGCTGCCATAACTCTGGTAGCCCCAGTGTGTGGTCAGCCCAGGAAACCTGACCTAAAAGTTGCWGGTACAGTGGGCTGTGGTCTGGTGCCAGCCTGTGAGAGCCCAGGGCATTTGTTTTTCCTGGTGGCCTAATTCAAATCCTATCTTATACATTTCTATGCACCARGTAGGGTTTTGTACTCGCTCCTTTTTGCATGCTTTGCTCAGCAGTGCAAGRGAACTTGAAGCTACCTTGGAATTATAGTCAAATAAGAACCTGTGTATTATGCTGTCTACATTTGTGTGTGTGAAGCACATAGGAAAATAATGCCAGCAAGTTCCATTTATAGGCAAATGTATTCTTGATGTTTGGTGGTTTCTATAGCATGCTGAAGAGAAAAAGAAAAATTAAATTGACCCACCCGGCATGTACAAAATTATGTGGGTTTTTCTGCCAACATTCAGTTTCCACAACTGGGACAATATAGAAAATAAAATATTGTGTAAGGAAACAAATATGCAGCTGAATCAGAATAGGCCTTTGCTGCCTGAGTGACAATCAGTTGACGTTCAATTATCATGTTAATTGAATTAAACCAAGATGGAAATGACTAATTCCATAACTATATGCTCCTGTCAAGTTACTTATTTAATAATTGTTGGTTGCTTAACAGAGGACAGGAAAATGACCTTATAAAAGACTTCTGAGTTGCTATAAATAAAATTCCCACTATACAGTATAGATAAGGAGCAGAAATGAACCCTTGCTTCTTGATACAGGAAAAATGTTAATTGTGTTATTGRATATGATGTGTTTTATAATTTGGCACTGTCTCAAGCTCAAAAGATCTTCAGCCATTTTCTAGAGCACATTTGAATGATGACTCAAGCCTTTTTCCTCCGCAAAAATGCTGCAAGGATGCAACTCTTATACTTAGAACAACACAAAACTATTTGAGCCTGAGGGYTAAAAAATTCTCACAGCTGCATAAAAAAAAAAAAAAAGAAAAGTTTTGAAGGAGAAACTGACTTGCTCATGCCTGTTTGAGGTGCTGCTGCAGATGCTGAACATGCTTTATAAGCCCCCAGTACAAGTCCAGTCTAGCACAGAGACAGTGAATTGGTGCCATTGCCAGGGCCACATTCATTTGCCTTCAGATAAAAATTTTGGAGGCCAGACCTTCTTGCTGTTCATGTTACCAGGTGTGTACTCCCCACACAGGCAGAACTTACCCTAATTTTTAGTCTAGGCCAGGACCAACCCAATATTGGTCCAATATGGAATTTCCAAAAGCAGCATGAGGATCATCACCCTACTTGTATGGTGACCTAAGCAGTGGGCACCTTCAGAGGGACAGTGGCACAGACAAGGATAGCTGAAGTTGTCCTTGGAGGACACACCAACACCCTTACAGGGACAAAGTGGGGTGAGCTGCTTGCATCCAGACAAGCCAGATTGCAGGGACCATGGCTGAGGTCATTTAAAGCTTTGCCCTCCCAGTAAGGACTTTTTTACTCTGATGACCTTCTGTAAAATTGTTGAAGCTTAAAGTGCCAGGGAAGACATGGTGTTCATGTGATTATTATTCATTCACCAAAGGATTCAAGAGAAGAGGGCAAGGCAATGTGTGCACTGAAAGTGGTAGATGCACAGGTAGGAAATAATTAAATAACATCTGTCTGATGATGTTCCTATGAAGTAGTGATGCTTTAGATGGAGATTTGCTAGAGTTGTTTTTAGCTTCATATTATTGAGTTAACCTTGTGCAATACCACTATTTGYGGGAAAAGTCAGGTCCCAGAGGACTCYTTCAATTATGCTCTGACTGTAAGAGCGCAGCAGGAATGTCTATTTTTTTTATATTTGTGTAATGCAAAATAAAACCCAATGTGGAAGCAGTAGATACATGATCTTTTAAAGAACATTATTCTTTGTTCAGTTCTGTTTTTAAGGTTTGCTATCACAATGATGCAGGGGCATTGCAATATACAAAGCTGTATAACTTAGTCCTTGCTCTGTAGGTCAAGCTGAATTCATTTTAGCAGCTAGGAACAGACTGCTGACTAATTTCTTATTTGTTTTCAAAACAAATAGTAATTCCCCTAATAATCACAAACGATTACATCTTAAAAAGCAAATTGCTGCCTTTTTTTTTTATTTGAAGAACAGTAGGAGATCAGCAAATGCTACATATTTGTCTTAATCTGGAGAAATTACAAGGGTGCAAAGATACAATTGCACAGCTAAGGCTAATCTTTCCCCCTCTCTGTCTTCATATTTACAATTTTAGAAGCCTAAGTCTTCTCTGTTTCCATTATGATCTTTTGCTTCCCTGGGAAGCAAAATCTTTAATCCTTTTAGGCAGCCTCYGAGTTTTGCCAGCCTGTATCTGAGGTTTGTTCTGTGTCTGAAAGCAAAGTCTCAGTGAAACAATAAATGTTTCCACGAGCACATTCTTTATAAAAGTGGTGTTGTGCTAGATCCTTCCAGCCTGACATTGCCACTCTCCCTTTGTAGTCTGCAGTTGCATTGTCCCATGTGTGTACACTCTGTGCTGCCAGGCCCTTTCCTTTATGGGACTGGTTTTACTGGAGCACTGGAAGATCAAAAGAGAGCCCTTTAAAGTTTCATAAAGTGTATCTTACTGAAGAGGAGATGTTCATGTGTGCTTTTAGCTGTGGAATTCAGAACACCCCAAAATGATCCCTGAAATAGCTTTGCCTATCTTTTAGCTTTAAATCAATAGCCCAGTTAACTGGGCAGCGAGGAATGGGAGGGGRAAGGTGGACAGGCTTTACTTTCCTCATGGAGGCTTTCCACAGGTCCCCAGGTTGTGCATTTGGCTGGACAAGTGGGCAACAGAGACATAAATCTGCAGTTTCATTTTGTGCAATATTATGAATCCCAAATGCCCATCCATATATGGATTAACCTCTGGCATGTGACTTAAAAATCATGAAATATAACAACAAGAAAAAAAAGTAAATTTTCTTTTCCTTTATTTGTGTCCCTCACTTATAAACCTTTAGATGTTTTTGAAGCTTTTCCTTTCAACAAGAAAGATGAGGAGTCAGTCTGGCTTAGTTATATGAAGCCCAGATGTATGCACGACTCCTGCCCCTTCAGAGAGAAAAACCCCAAAGCATGAAATTGTGAGAAACTCATGACATTATTTGCAAACAGAAATGTTGAGTTGTTCCTGGATCTGTCACTGACATGGCTAACAGCAAGTCATTAGCTCGGCTCCATGGGTCAGRAGCTGCTTCTCCTCCTGAGAACTTTCAGCCCTAAATATCTACATATGCTTCTCTGTCATTTTACTGTAGTGCTATGAGGTCCTGCCTAACCCGGCACATAATCTTTGATCTTGAAATCTGGGCAAAATTGAAGTGATTCTCCAAGGTCTTTAATCTATTTTGAGATTGTGCACATGCCACATTTGAAATAATTTGGTGRGTTGAGAGAAATGTACAGAAATAGATCCATGCTCCTGAGAAGTTAATTAGACCGATATGGGATCAAGAMTGAAATAATGACTAACATTTATTATCCTTAGCAGCTCCCCGGGCTTCTTTGGCTACCCCCAAGAGTTCAACCAGGGAAGAGAAAAATCCTCTGGGCTGCTCTGTGTGGTGTTGTCATCTCCTCCTTCATTTATGCCTTTCTGCAGGTTCTCATCTTTCCCAGAGGGTTTTAACTGGTCACACAAGTGGAACCAGTGGAGAGGGTCACACCCACCTGCCCCATCCCCAAAGGTCCCATTTCAAAGCACACCCCACATTTCAATTTGAGCAATTAAACCTGGGATGCTACGAGGGATATTGTTTGTTCAGTACTGCTGGTTAGTTAAAGGTTGTTTCACAGTTGGAAYAATATTTTCTTTAAAATATTTGATGTTTATTATTTCGCTCTTTAAGCAATACAAGGAGCAAAGACTGTTTATTTAGAAAGACATTATGAAAATGCATGAGACACACCGGTGATATGTGAAAACAAAACCAGATTAATTTACCAATGTGACACTCTTTGTTTTTAGGTATACAAAAAGAAAACCGAAGCTGCCAAGAAGGAGTATCTGAAGCAGTTAGCTGCCTACAGAGCAAGCCTTGTATCCAAGGTAACAYATAATGTATATACATACACACATATATAATGGCATTTTGAAAACCATTTTCAGCTGAGCACCACAGCATTTAGTGCAAATAGCCTTGTTTTTTATCACCTTTAAACTTGGGTTTAAGTTGGAAATGCTCAATAAACACCATSATCTCTCCACGTAAAGAAATCCTTTCACTCCTGGTCATCAAGACAGCRCTCAGTTTGGGACATGCAAGTTCAACAGGGGAAGGAAGTAGTGGAAAACAGACCTCAATATAAGAAACATGCCATACCAGGCAGCCAATGTGCTACCTATAAGGGGAAAAAAAATAAATACCACACATAAAATGCCTGGTTTTGGTTTTGCAGGGTTTTTTAAGTACTGTTTTTTACCTTGCAATCACAATACAGAAATAGCCAAGCCCAACTGGCATTGTAAATTTTTGCAAGAAATGTGAATTTACATTTTTGATCCAGCAAGCCATTGTGAGCACAGCATAGGCCACCACTAAGACAATGGTGGGATGTTTTTCTCTGGAGCACACCAGTGTATCCCAAGTATACAACCAGTAGCGATTTTCTAAATAGATTTATTCAAATATTCTCAGTGCCCATAACTTGGCAGCAGACTCTTTAGAAATTGTAATAGACTTTTAAATATGCAGAAGAATGTGAAATTACTGTACTGTGTCTGTGTGAAAAACCATTTGCGYGACTTCAGAATCATACCAGTTAAAACTACTTGTTTTGAGTCTATCAAAACAAATTTACATGTATTTTGTTCTTACTTAAATAAAATCAATTTTAGAGGTAAAGATCACAGWGTGAAAGACTGGCATATAGGACATGAGTGGAACTTCTTTGTTAGTTTGAAATGTTTTTGGGGCCCTGCACTATACTACTCTGTATRTTATATTTGTTTGTACACATCACATACAGCTTTGCTGTATGATTAGCTGAACAAGGGCCTTTCATGCATGTTTTTCGATTATCTCAGTATTTGGTCAGTGTTTGTTCTGAATTTAAAAGTCTGAATTATCGGTGTCGCCTCATTCATTTTTGGGGGTTGTGTTCTATAACTTTCTATTTTTTAGCTGCCATTATTTATACTCCTGTGTTTAGTTTTAAAGTAATTTACAGGATACCTTTAATTTCTGTATTAAGATTGTTTGGTTCCAGAAAGACCCATTGCCTACAGAAAGAGTACCATGTGMTCACAAGCAAATCTTTTTGAAATAGCTTGCTTATTGGCAAAAGATAGGTCTAAAAAGCTCAAAATATTCTAAGTTTTTAAGAAATACATGAATCCAACTTTTCACTTGAGAAAATAACTTGGATGTCATTATCCAGCACATCATGGACTGTTTACATAACACTCTATATGGCTTAATTTTTAAATGCACAATATAAAAAATTAGATTCTTTTTAATAAAAAAAGGTATATTGTAGCATTTTCTGAGGGTTTTTTCTAGAAAAAAAATTGGAAGACTTTTGATCAGTTCAGTGCATGAATCCATTTGTGCAAATATTTAAATTTGTTGTTAGTCAGAAAAGCACTGAAGCATGTTCTTAACTTTTAAGCAATTATTTAAATTCTGCCCGTAATGTTATGTTTTCCTCCAGTGTGGAAAGTATAAAAATATAAACTYAATGAAGCTGTGTACTGATTGCTTATTCCCATGAACACACTCAATGAATCTCACAGAGCTGGCATGTAACTAAAGCAAGTCCATTTTGGAATAAGGATGTAAAATAACCAGCTGTAATATAATATCAGTATATTCTACATTATCATTATCAAATATTTATGTGGCACCAGAAGAATTGTAGTTCTTTAGACAAGCCTGTAAGCATGRGGAAATACATATAATACATAATTAAGATTATTTGGAGTCAATGTGGTCTTTTATGTCCGTGTTGTTATATTTTCATCCATAAAAGCTACTTTTAGACAATATTATTAAGATTCCAAGACCTTGTTATCCAAAGTTTAGACATGCCAAAAGTAGCATACTATTTCCAAAATTTCTTTATAACCATATTAATGATTTGCTCACATATATCTTTTATACTTTGTACCTTGCTCTGTGATACCTCACACTTACWATCAGGCATTTCACCCTGGATCCTCCTGAGTTATTTTTACTGCATGCTGTTTAACTTTGCTGCTTTATAGAATTTTCTGTGCTGCTCATCCCARCAGTGCTTTGGTGTAAAGAAATTCTCACTAATACTTGGCAGCAGAAAGTTTAGGTTGTCCTCATTTTCAAACACAGCTAAATCATTGTGAAACCAGGTTTACAGTAATTTTTCATGTTCTCCTCGGGACATCTAGAATTTAATTTTCCAGAATATTTGAACAATATTAAGCCATTCATGTTCATAGCAGAGCTCCAATGACTTCGAGGTGGCAGCTCAGATGCTTGATTGTGCTTCACATCCCMTCAGGACATCCTTTTACTATCCAAATGTTACCCTGTTATCAAACTTTCTTTCATACTCCCTCCTAGATGACTCTGTCTGCAGGAATAGGCAGGAATAAGAGAGCAAGGGTTCTGCTCAGGTCCCCTCTGTCCAACTCAGCAGGAGCCTTACAACTCCCAGAGCAGCTGCTTTTCCTGTCTCCTGACTTTCCAACACTGATTCTGCCACCTTTTCCATTAAGTATTACTGGTTTTTAAAAACCAGTGAGTGTATGTGAGTCATTATGTAAGTTTTTCTGCATTTATTTGCACATTTTCTCATTCTGAAAAGCAAAGAATGGACATGTGTCACGTTCTGCCTCAGTGGTCCAGACTTTGAGTTGAATTCACTGCACCCATCCTGGCCATTTGAGATTCCAGAATAATTGAAGCAGAAGATTGCAGAGAACTTGGGTAGATCTGCTATTGCCAGGAGACTTCCTAACCTCTGCCTGACAGCAGAATAATGAAATTCAAACACACCGGTGTTCAGGCACTGGGGTGGAATTGCAACATCAGGTGGAGATGGTGCCTTCACAACTCAGRCCCTTGCCCCTTCTGCTCTGCCTTTTTTCTCTCCTCCCCTCCCTCTCCTAAAAGTTCATTGTTTACAAAACTGAGCAGTYCTGTTTGGAGTTTGTCACACACACAGAGTTTGCACCTGAAGTATTTATCATATCAGACTGTGTGATTTGACAAAATCACAGCTGCAAGGAGTGGAAGTGTCACCAGCAACTCTGGTAATAGGATGGCCAGTCCATCTCTAGTACACTTTTAAATGTTTTTATAATGTCTTTATAGAACAGGTATGGCTACCACCCACTAAATARGCTTAACATATGAATGKATRAATATGTCAGTATGCATTAATTCCMATTCAATTTATATTTCCTGTGTTTTCTCCTTTTGAAAKTCTCCTGGTTGAAGTTAATGCTTCTGTTGTTGAGTTTGTTCATGTGTGTAGCAATTGATAGGTAAAGTAAAAACACATAACAAAGCATTATATCTTCTGCTATGCAGATTGCCATATTGCTTATAGTACTGACTAAGCCTTTGCATTGTAAACAAGTGTCTTTATATTTGCCCTTAGTTGCAACTTTTAGTACTATTCAGGTCCAGAAATGCAGTCTCTGGTATCTGGTAATTTGTACAGCATTACATAAAATGCTGTGAATTGCAATTTTACTTTTTCATAAAACAAGCACTTTTTCTAGCTTAACCAGCCTTTTTTTTCCAGCTGACATTAGAATTTTTGCTGCATCTTTCAAATACATATATTTAATACAGATATATATGGTTAAATGTTAAAATCTTTCATGTATTACATATGTTCATCTATGTATATTTATAAAACAATATATGCATATTATGTATTCAAGAAGCATAATTTATGTGCATATAAGTGATACATATATGTATGGTAATTATAGCAGTACAAATGTAACTGTTACAGTGGTACAAAAAAGATTTCTCTTCCCCRCTTTATTCTTTTTGACTAAATGAATCTTTAATTCTCTCTGTGTAGTGACACAATTTCAAGTTTCATGCAGATATATTTTAGCAACTATGGCTGAAGCTTAAAACCTCTCAGCAAGGARAATATTATTCAAATTCAAAATACTCAAGCATATTTCAAGACTGATGTTGTATCTAAGTCAAAGTGGTGTCCTCACTTGACTTTTGAAGTGAACACTTTGGACATTTTTCAGTTTTGTGGACAGTGCAAATCCTTTGGACATGTAAAATTACTTCTTGAAACATATGGCAGATTTAGCTTTTCCTAGTCCATCATCTTGCAATTGTAGTTCATAATAAAACTGAAGGTCATATCTGTAAGGCTGACATTGCCTTAATGCCATTAGCACAGCAATTTGTAACCAGAGAKTTCCAGGGACCCAAAATGTCTCTTATAATGCCTGCATTGTAATACAAAAGATCAGCCTAAGGAATTCAAATCTCTTCAGAATGCAGTGGACATACATGAAAACATTTGACCTACTTGTAAAAAAAAAAAAAAACACTATATTAAAAAAAAAAAAAAAAAAAAAAAAAAAAAAAAAAAAAGAAAGCAAAACAAACAAAACCCAGAAATGAAACGGTAACATTAGTATTAGTTTCCCATTTCATATATGTATGTTGTGAGAGCACTTGCCTTATATGTAAAAAGTCAAAAAGATACGTTAGGTCTCCCAGATCATGCCCTTCCCAACTCCTAAATAAATGCAAATGTGCAGTGTSCTCTCTCTCCACAATTTGTTTTCTGTAGCCAAGCTTCAGATGTAAAGGAGCACTGTATCCTGGCTCACTCCTTCCTGAAATAAGCAGCTTCTGGGATTTAGAATGTTTCTTTTGGGAGCAAAATTCTTAATATCTCTTGAGAAGAGTCAGTGACTGAAATGTGTGGTCTSCTGGTCAGTGCTTTAACAAGTTGGCTGTTGCATGCAAGAAGAGCAGCATCCCTTCTGCTGCTGGCAGAAAGGCACCTGCTCCTGAGAACAGCTTTTCCTACATCATATCTAGCCCTAGTCCATGCAGATGTTTTTGGCATTTTATAAACCAGTTTTGGCTGYTCTCAGTGAAAGCATAAGAGAAAGAATAAATAAAAAATATGGTTATGTTTGACGCATGTTTTTTTTTTTTATTTTTTGGTAGCTATTAAAGTGCTACAAGGCATATGGCAACATTTCCTTAAAAACAATAATAAAAAATTTCAGAATGATCAAATAGGCATACATGTTTTACTTTTTCCCATTACATTAGAATCCCTGTCTGGAAAAATTAAAATGAAAAGCTTCGAAAGCTTCATCTTCTGTGATACTTTATTCTTTCATTACTTTGGGAATTATGATGATGTAGTCAGAAATCTTTAAAGAATCATAAATAAAATCTTGTATGTGCAGATATGTGATGTATCAGAGCATTTGCTGAGTGAACATGTATATTTATAAAGCAATTGTCTAATCTCATCATAACACAAGTCCAACCATTTTTTTGTCTAGCAAGGAAACCAACGAWCTAGTGCAGCTTAAAATAAAGAGCAAACTATATTTAAGTTACTGCCATGAATTTGATTTGAGGCTAAATCATGTGACATTTTACATTCAGCAGTGCAAAAACCTAGAGATGCTCTCACATAATGTCTGCCAAAAGTGGCAGAAATGTCTTGATATTGATAGAAGCCAGATTTTGATTGAAGCGGAACTCTGTTTGTTTTTGAAGTGAGTTAATAAAACTAGATTTCACTATTAGCCTAGTGCTTCCATTTGGGGAATTAAAACACTTGTATCAAATTAAAGTTGCATATCCTTTATCACATGTACCCAGGTTACATTCATAAAACATCCATTTTTACTTACATACCCTAAATGAATCCATGACAATCCCCTGTAGATGATGACAAAATGTATATTTAGATTTGAAGATGTTCTTCTGAGCCACCTCGACTAATTATAGATGACAACCCATGGCTTACTCCTTTGTTTCTGAAACATCAAGAATGTGTCAAAAAGCTTTCTGAACTCTCTGGGGTCCCAGATGTTGTTATTGCAATAGGTGACTGGAATTAACAAAATAGGAAACGTCATTTGCTAAGAGCCTCTTGTGACTTAGGTAGGAAGGCAGCTGCACTGCAAATATGCATATGAGATATCTGCTGGAGTGGATGGAGTTAAATCAAAGGAAAGGAATCTCTAAAGGAGTTAAAGAGCTAAGCAGAAAGAGAAAACAGTGCCAGAGAGAAATCGTTCTCTCCTAAACATCTTCACAGGGGTATTAATAAAATGGCTGAGCCCATGCAGGCTGGAAGAAGGGATTCTTCTCAAGGACAGGCTTGGGGTTGGAAGTGACCTAAAATGTCAAAAACGTTACAAACAGACAGGATTATGTGAACACAGAAAAGCTGAGAGAAGGAATAAACAATTCAAGATGCTCCTTCCACCAAAGAGACAGCAAAGGCAGCAGATGCAAACTTAAGCTTAGGTAAGCTTTGTAGGAGCTGCATAAATATGCAGCCAATTTCCTTCTATCTGCCTCTTTAATGTCACAGTATTGAAGATAACTCATTTTAAGCTGAGTCAGGCCTGCCTAAGTTTGATCACAGCCTGGACATCCTGGTACTAGCTGACATAATCRCTGCTGTTTCCTGAATGTAACCTTCATTCTGGTCAGAGTCCAAAAGTTGTTGAATTGCTCAGCCTGGCTCCAGGACAAGCACCAGTCACTGGGTGTGAGCATGGCACCATCATGGAAAGGGACAATGTGGCAACTACGTAGGTTTATGGTACAAATTTATGTAAAATCTGAATTAATTTCAGCACTTTTCCAGGTTTGAAACACTCCCAAAGTACATGGTCCAGTCTATACAGAGAGGATGCCAGACCTCCTTTTCTCATTTAAAGGCAAACACATGCTTCTCATTTAAAACAGAACTGTTACACCATTTTGGCTATGTAAAAAAAAAAAAAAAAAAAAAAACAAAAAAAAAAAAAACCTCTGAATTTGGAATATGTTTTTTTTTGCCCACAAGTAAAGCTGCTTGCGCTGGTTGTTGTTTGCATATTGGCCATAAGGCTCACTTTGCCCTTGAGAAGGTCTCAGCATGTATTTAAAAGAAAAATCAGCATCCAATAGTACCAAGAACATTTACTGAATGTTCCGAACGCACTGATTGTATTTTACTACAAAGGAGAGCTTAATTGGTGTTATTAATAAAGAAGCATTTTGATAGTATCTCATCTGTAAACAACTGAAATKATATTGCTCCAACTGAAAGGCTTTGATCATTAACTAATTTTCTGAAATCAATAGAACAAGAAAAAAAACAACCCTTTTTTTCTCTGTAAATAGAACATCTCTGGTTTCTTTGAGACAACACTGACTTTTTGATTTTACATTGTAAGGAGCAATAATAATTRAGCACTGCTTACTAGAGTAAAATTATTGTAAAAAAGCTGTTTAATTCCCACAGATAAGAATTCTGAATATAAAACATATAAACATTATGTAAGCTGAAAATGTCCATATACATTATGTGTGAATACTTCTACATAGTCCTGCTTGCTGGCAACATTTCTAACAAAAACTGCACCAACATGTTAACAACAGAAATAAGTATAGGCACTTGTAGTTTCTAGGTATGCTTCTGATGAATCAGAGGTCAAAAGTAGTGATCAYCAACTGGAAATGATTCTCAGCCTCTGTTAGTCAAATCCTACCTCGTTTTCATGAAAAATGAAATGGACATCCAGACATTAATACTTTAATAACAGTAACAGTATTGGGCTGTGATCCAAATTCTGTTTGAATTAATAATAGATTTTCCATTAGATTCAGTGGTCTAAGGATCAGACCCTTAGAGTACTGCCTTGTTAAAACATGTCCTTGCTTTACTTTCAATCACATGGATGTTTATGTTCCAACAGAAATGGTATTAGAAGCTCCAACAGTAGCCAGAAGGCAGCCACAATTTAGAAAGAGAATCAATATCCATGTGCAGGTTTCAAGAGCTGTTTGCTTACACAGCTACATAGGTTAGGGTTTAAAGTGTGAGTTTTCAAAGTGAAAGTAAAATTATATCCTAAAGGCAGCTATGGAGATGTCAAAATGGCATCACTTAGGCTGATGTTTTTCTCTCTAATGCAGCAAAATTGAGTAGGATGTCTTTACCAAAAATAATTTTTCAACCATAGGGGTAAATTGGATGCTATGGGATGAGGGAAATGCCAATATCACTTTCCTCTAAGGAACAGACACAATCCCTGTGCCTGAATTCAGTCTGTGGTAAGAATGACCACTAGTCCCAGGGCAGTTCCGATCAGAAAAGAATTGAACAACTAAGTGAGCAATGCTTAACCCCTTATCCCAATTTAATTCTTTATTTTGGCAATAAAGCATGGCAGACAGTAGGGGAGAAGAGGTRCTTGAGAAAGTGATCTTTACTCTAAAACTGGAAGGAAAGTCATGAGTTTGGTGAAAGCCATGGGGAAGAACTTGATTCAGCACTCCCCAAACTTTGTGCAAAATTATCAACTCTGAACTCTTTCTCTAAAGAACAGCACTCATCTCTATCATCACACACTTCCTTGAAAATATACAAGTTAAACAATTTTGTGTACCTAGGATCATGCACCATCAGTACTTTTGGTTACTATAATTATATTCGTTAYCATTAGAATTACAGTAGTACTCATTTCATTCCTTCTATTTCTCTTCTACTTTTGTTATCTTTCTGTTGGGATTTCAAAATGTTCTTCCCTTTAACTCTTCATGTTTCAGTACAACAACAGATTCTTGGGAGGGAGCGAGGGAGGGAGGGAGGGAGGGAGGGAGAAGTTGGTCTGTGTTGTGCCTAAAGGGCAGTCATACTTTGTAGCATTCCATTGTCTTGGCCTACCTATCTTGTCTTTACCTTTTGATTTATTTCTTTTTAAATTTAGGCAAGAGTGTTAGGTGATGATGTTAGATGGAGAGACAGGTCTATAGGGAATCCTTCTCCTAGACTRTGAAGAATCTGAAGTTTTAGAGTAAGGCTTCAACATGATCTCCRGAACAAGTGTAAGCCACTCAAAGAGCATAAAGGACTGTCATGAAAAACTAATWTATTACCCTAGTGTATGTTCACTAATGGATGTGTAAAATACCACCTGCCATTACCTAAATGTAATATTCTGTCACCCTCTAGTGGTGGGTCTACATCACCATTCTTCAGCTTGTAGTGATGGAAGATGTTCTCACTTCCTTTCTAGTAAAAGACTTTTTAGCATTTAGAGTTACTGAGCCCCAGTATTTGGTGTGCTGTGTGTTTGGATTTGTAATTTTGGTCTCCACTGCATATATCTGAATCTTATCCTAGAACTTCATCCTATGAATTAGTTATGTAAATTGTCTGTGTTGATTTGGAGCAGATTAATAAGAGGTTGGGGGGGGGGGGGTTTAAATTATTTCTGTGCTCTTCTCCTTTGATGAGTCAAAAGAAAATTGGCTGAATTCCAATTCAATCCAAGGGAACATGACTGTGCACTTGAAGCCCATATTGGCAAATCAAATTCCTCCTTTCTTAGTTCCAGTTTTTGCCCATGATAAAAGTCCTTGACAGAAGTCTAAGACTGTCTGATGTTGCTCTGGACAATTGCAATGCCCCTTCAAGTGTGTGAATGCAATAACTGTGACCAAAACCAYAGTGTGACCTGTGCATCATATATGCTGCTTGGTTTATTTCACAGTAGAGTGACATCACAAAGATACAGTAAAGTGACATCATGTATTTTATTAGCTCCAGAAATACTTACAAAATCTGTGTTTCTGACCCAGCTGCAGAAAAAAAGCTGAAAGTGCAGTATGCTGGAGAATAGTGTTTAATGGGTTCATTTRCCAAGATTCCCAGTAACTGATAATRTTGATGCATTTTGCACTGATATTGGACAATTTGGTTTCAGATCATGTATGATTTAAAGCATCCTAAGTTAGAGGGAAATATTTGGTCTTACACTGAAGTGTTGTGCTTTTCACTGGATTGAGAGGTGTTGAAACATATAGAAATATGATTCATAGCTTGAGACAAGTGAAACTGTCCCTTTTGATCACTCTGCAGAGCTCTTCTCACAGGTATAACAAGTGTTATTCATTTCTGACCAGGGACTCTACAGTTCCTCTTAACATAACCCAGTATTTAAAGGATCACATGTTACTGTCTATAATTCCATAATTTTATGTGTATGGGCCATGCATCCACCACTTATGCATGAACTCAGAATTGCCCAATAATTTGAACTGGGAAGAGAAGGGGAAAATACTTCTCATGTTGTCACAAACATTGAGTGTTTCAAAAATATTATCCAAACAATAAAATGCAGATTTTGCAGCTACTTTCAGGCTTTTATGTCTGCATGTGAATCCTGCAAACATGCACATAATACTTAATGCACACGTGTACACCCACAGGCGAGCAGAGTCAGACAGATCCACGGAGACAGAGATTTGCATTTATTTTCTCCATATTCATTTAATTTTACTTCATTTACTGGRGAAAACAAGGGTCTTTTTTGCTAATGGAACTGCAGTTACACATGGGGAAAATGAAGTTATCATTCTCATCTTTATCATCGCATATAATAAAGCARTTTCAGTAGCGCGTGTGTCAGTGAACTGTTGGTGATGGTGCATCCTTCAGAAAGAATACAAATAGACTTCACTGACCCTGGAGTGCTGAGAGTAACATGAAACTTACTCTGACTTGTAAACTGARCAAATATGACACTGAGATCACAGAATAAGGGCATATATGCGTCTTTCAGCCTTGTTTTGATAAAGTGACTTCTTTCTCCAGAGAGACATTTCTGCCATTTTTTTCCAGCATGTTTCACCTTTCACTGACTATTAATCCCAGTATGACTTAATTTCAAATTATGATTCTCACCTATAAGCATATCTGAGTTAATTCTTTTTTTTTTTTCATTGCTTATTTGAGCACACGGGCACTTGCGTGGTTCAGGATATCTAAGAAAATTAATGTATGAAAAACARTGGAGCAAATTGAGTTTAATCAAATTTAGCAAGTTATAAATATTAGAACAAAGAGTATTATTAGAATTTGCATTCATTAATGGAGAGGTTTTATTGCTAGTGACTTTAAGAAATAAGGCCAGACAATAACAGTTCAGAAAACTGAGTTTATAATATTCTATGCAGTATTCTTCTAGCTTTAGACTAAAGATAACTTCCCTGTGTCTGGTGCAGGCTAACATTTATATAGCCATAAGTTTTAAACAGAATTTTCAGAGCCTTGGGAATAGGATTAATAAAGCATGTTTTGCTAAAAGAGAAATTATTCAGAGTATCCTTTTTTTTTTCTCTTAATGCATGTCCTATGTAATATGTTTGATGGTATGGATAGCATTCCAACACAAAATACTTCAAAATAAAGGTAGTGGCASAGCAGCCAGTGTATTTGTTCCATGCAGCAGAACAGCTGAGGATGGGGTTTAGCCTCTKCATCATGTTAACTAACTGGTAAATCACTATTAGCAATATCAATGTATATGGMAAAAATAATGAAAATCTAATCCAATGTTTGCAAATGGGAAAATAAGACATGCCAAAAATCACTACAGAGTTTTKCTGTAACCCACCCTCCTAATTCTCTTTTCAACTAGGCCATCAAATCTGAGGACAACAGCAGTGGCTGCTTATGAGAAAAACATGTCAGGCTTGGTTGCCTTGGTTGTGTAGGACATTAGGTCAGTTGCGCCAGTTCCTAATGCCAGGCTAGATCAGGAAACCAAGAACCGAATCTCTTTTTTTTTTTTTTTTTTTTTTTACAATGTTGAAAGCAAAAGTGGAAGATAAAAGGGATAATAAAGGGGAGTAATAACCAAATTCCATTTCAAGGAAAATTCAATGTCCTGGATAAATGTTTTCCTATGGTGTGGCTCTTAAACAGACTTTGGGGGTTAGAACAGCTGTGTGTGGTAGCTTCTAAGCATTGTCTGATTTTTGTTTCTCTGAACAGAGCTACAGCGAACCTGTTGATGTTAAAGCCTCCCCACAACCTCAGATGATGAATTCAAAGCAGTCAGTGTTYCATGGGCCTGCCCAGGCTCACTCTGCCCTGTACCTCAGTTCCCACTACCACCAACAACCAGGAATGAATCCTCACCTCACTGCCATGCATGCCAACATCCCCAGGAACATCGCGCCCAAGCCCAACAACCAAATGCCAGTGACTGTTTCCATAGCAAACATGGCAGTGTCCCCACCGCCACCTCTCCAGATCAGCCCCCCTCTGCACCAGCATCTCAACATCCCGCAGCACCAGCCRCTCTCCATGCAGCAATCCATCGGAAACCAGCTACCAATGCAGGTCCAGTCGGCTCTACACTCACCTACAATGCAGCAAGTAAGTTGGAGCGTTTCAGYTCTCTAGGGAATTATTTTATTTTCGGGGAGGGGTGTCATCCAGAAATTGACATAGTGAGAGAGATTTAGATTAGCACTAATTTTAGAGGTTCCAGAACCATGGAACTTAGTCTTTCAAGGCTTAGTCTTTCAAGGGCAAGGACAAATTAGTGAGTTGACCTAGATGATGGAAAACTGCAGTAGAAGTGTTTGTGCTAGCAACGATTGTCCATAGATCCATCTGCAAATCTGTGAGTACCCTGAAAAAGTGAAATGCCAAGTTTTCAGGAAAGACACTTCACAAACAAAAGGCAGGATTTTCTAGAAAAAGATGTGATTGTAGCTTATGCTGTTATCCTTGTGCTGACTGTGATGTGGAAATGTCAGAGGGAACATAAGGCAACCCAGGTTGTGTTGAACATCCTAGATTAAGTGAGCATGGGTTTGTTACATTATGCTTCATTTTGCTAGATAGATATACCTTCTTTTTACTGGAAATAAATGGGCTGTGTCCACCATCCCAATATGGGGCTTTTTTTTGGTTTTTTCCCCTACTCTGAATGTTTTAGATAGTTGATTCTCAATGTATTTTCTACGAGTTCTGAATTAATGCAGACCATCCATGGTATTGTGCCTTCCAGGCWTATGGAGGGCAATAAAGAGAACAGATAAACTGTTGATTTCATGAGACAAAATTTTCTTTTTATTTTATGAAATTTGACTATCAATAATAAGATCTTACTTTGCAGAGTGGCGTTAGAATGGAAGCTTTTTGAATGGAATTGCAAGAATCTACAAAATTTGTGTTCACAAAAGTTGTCAGTACTGGCTGATAATACATAGTCATGAACTTGCTCCATGTTTTAAATTTCTCTRTAAATTCACCTTTGCTAACAAGGCATTTGCATTTGCTTTTCAAGCCAGAAACATTTTATCTCAAAACTGGTCTTTAAAGTTGGGAATATTTGAACACAAACCATAGCTGCTCACTGGGAGAACAATTTAACATGGACRGAAATTTTCCAAAGCAGAAACAAAAACCCCMAAAWATTGAAAGCAATCTGGACTGATAAACTTAGTTGTTCAGAAGATAAATCGAGGTAGAAGATGATTTGGATAGTTTTAAGGACATTGATCTTAGTCTCAAAAGTGATTTGGAGTAATCAGGAAGGAAAATTTGTAAAGTGTTCACAACTTTTTCCCAGTTGGGTTGATTTTCATTATCAGAGAAAAAAGATGCAACAGACTTATGGCATATGTGGAGTCATGTATTCATGAAGGTTTTCTACAGCTAGTGTGAGTGTCCCAGGAGAGCTGTGCTCAAGTCTCATAGAAACTCMAGAGCTGACCCCAAGCCTGGGCAGCTGGAATTAACTCGGGGAAGTGCTCAGCAGATGAGCCAGGAAGGTTGGTCTGAAGATCCTAAGTCTGGTGGAATCCTGGTTGAATCTGAAGGCACGGAGCAGTGAGAGACAAAGAAATAYCCTGGTTCATTTACCATTTGTGAAAAACTACAATTGTGACAGCAACCTGTTGAGATTGTGTAGCTATATTTCAGTGAGTTTTTATTGCACAGTGATTCAGCCTTCCTTCAGTTCAGATTGTTTGCCAAGTTCAGTGTGACTCGTATACTTGTCCAATGCAGAACTCCTTATGTTTTCTCCARAATCATTAGGCATAATTTACTGAGTAGATTTGAAAATCTGTCTCTATTTAGTGAATTAATAGCACAGTCGGGGCTAGCAAAACATGTAATGCAGATGTTAGATACTTACATAATATACATAATACATCATTATTGTATGAATAAAYACTTAAGCATTACTCTACACTCTCTACAAAAGAAAAAACCATAATATAATAGGAATCTTCAAATGTTTTATTTTGCCAAGTTGCAAGCTTGTACCATAAGGTGTGTGCATCCACTGTTTGAGAGTGCTTTCAGTTGTCTCTGAGACATTTGGCATGCAGTTGACTTGTTTTTAGCTTAAGAGAAAATACAGGATAGTTGGTTGTAGAAAATAAATCTCTAGAAGCCAGAATGTAGGCCTGTATCATGATGAGTCTTTTTTTTTTACTAAGGACAATTACAGTTAAGTAAAAAATGCTGTACCTCTGTGTTCCTGTGAAACTCAAGAAATTTTAGGTTAAATGCTTTTTACCAACTCATCTTCCTTAGTCAGAAAGGYTGATGCTTTTAATGAAGATACCATGGTGAGATATTTCTGTTTCACKCAAGGTGACAGGTGCTTTTTACTTGTTGAAATGCTACACTGCCAATCTACATGTCTCTTGAAGTGCTGTGAAATATCTACAAGACAGTTTGTATTTCTTACACTCCTGCTTTTGTTTTAAAGTAATGCAACTTTTGAGCTCTGGAAAGTCTAAGTMGTTTCACTTTGCAATATTTGTTTGGTTGTTTTTTTTTTTTAGCGTACAACAGCTTATAGAGTTTGTGAATTGAATTTAAAAGTATTACATTTTAGGGCTACAGGAGTACTAACAACACCATGATTTGCCATGACAGAACAGAACAGTGGTATCCTGTTCWGTTTCTTCCTTCTAGTCAAGAAGTGATAGAAAACACTGTSCCCAGGATTTCATACTGTGTTAGGRCACAGAAGASAGGTTGGCAACCAGGAGGCAAAAAGTCAAGAGACTACAACCTGAAAGGAAAGGCGTCTTTCTGACTCAATTTTTAAAGGACTCTRCTCTGCCTTCCACTTGAAGTAGAACAAACACTGCTGATCACAGAGGTTATTAAGGAGGAAAAGATGGAATGGGAGATAAATGGAGTTTTCCCAGCAGCTCAGAGTCAACAGCAGTAAGGAGAAAGAGGATGCACCATRCTGTGTGTCTGGCCTGTGGCGAGGAGGGAAGGGCAGCTCTGGTTGTGAGGTGCAGTCCCAAACAACACCGTGGAGAACACTCTGCTACAYAAAAAGACAGCCAGTAAAAATGGGAGAATATGTATTCTGATAAAGCAGAAGCAATAGCTGCCTTTAAGTCAACTTGTTTTCACTTCCTCTTCCCTCAAGCTGTTTTATTTCCTCCATGCTTAGGTATGGCCACTKTAAGCCTTTCCAAAGACTCCAGGTAAGCAGCAAGAACAGAAACTGGTTAGCATACCATCCCTGGAGAGTGACTTGCAACAGGAGTTATTTTCCTCTTTGGAAACCTCACACTGCTCATACTAAAGGGGCTGACACACTATAAAAAATAAAGAGGCAAATTTTGTCATGTTACACTGGAGCATGAAGCTTGATAGGCAAGAGAAGAGTAAGTCTGCCAGCAGCTTCCTAGCAGTCCTCTACTGCAGGTGTTGGTGTGCTCATCTGGCTGGGCACCTTCACTGCAGACTGTGCTGGAGGCATCTTAGGAGTATAAATCATCAGAAATCTCTTTTSTTTTTGTTTTTGTTTTCCTTTTTTTCCCCCAACATCCCTCTTAAATAGTTCATGGCTCCCCAGTGTGACACTCAACAGTAGCAGGCTCTGCGAATCCCTGCTCTCAACAGATCCCCTGCTTTAACTCTGGCTCTGTGACATTTGGTCAGTCGTTTTCTCCAGGAAWAGGAGGATAGTTTCATATCAAAGACCATCTTGTAGGATGTCTAAAAGACTGCCATCTCCAAGAAAAAAACACACAGAGATCCAGATTTCAGCCCTGGCAGGCAGGAACATGRTTCTCCAAAAAACCACTGTGCATGACATTTACAAACACTTTGGTGCAAACTTTGAGGAGGGGCTGATAAGAAATGCTGACGTGGGGAGAGAGTTGTGCTCCCACTGCTTCCAGGACAATGAGCTGATCTTCATCAGCTCTGCAGGGAACAGCATGTCCTTCTCCACATCCAGCACTCCTTCCCTGCACGTGTGCAGCTGCCAAATCAAGAGTGACTGCCAGCTGGAGAAGGGCAGTCTCCTTTGGGAATCCACAAAAACTACAGAACACCAAGAAAACCAGAAGTGTTGGTAGCCAAAAATCCTCAGTGACTGCACAATTTCTGTTATTTTTAAAATCAATTAACTGTGGACTRTGCAGCTGATGCAATGCATCCAAATTTTTCTGAAATTAAATGCAAAATTTTGGTATTAGCATTTTGGTCATATGCCTAGCATTAGTAAATCATTTTTAATTTCTTTTAAACAATCTTGTCTATTTTCATTTATCTAAATTTTAACTTCTGGGTAATACATTATTTTGTCTCTTTCTCTTCTGTTACAACAGTTAATGAATAAATTTTAAAAGGTCCTTTGAGACCTGGTCTCAAAGAGAGACCTGGACTACTGGTSCTTTGAGATGCTTGTTTACAGTGATAATCTTTTAAAATGTAAGAAAAAAAATGACCATTAGTTCTATTCTCATACTTAGATTTAAATTATAACCTGATTTTTATTATCTTTAGCTTCTAATTCTGAAATTTACTATATTTTTCTTAAATATCATTAACAGAAGCATCGTTAAATTTCACTTTTCAAAGTCAAAATCCGCTGTTCYGTAGCTTTTCTTTCATCTACTTTTGACACATGGGAAGATTCAYAGTAGATTAGAAGAGTGATTTTTCTTTCATTAAATGCTCATATGCTCATGTGAGCATCTTATCACTGTATAATTTTTTAACTGATACAGAGCTGTTTCTCTCCAATTGTTTCTTAGGTTTGATGGGATGTTTAATTTTTACTCAGTTGGCCTTAGATGATCTGATTCTCAACCCTTGTCATTCAAATCAGCACAATTTCTCCAAAGTTCGGGCTAAAGCAGCAGCTGAAACTGCAGCCTTTTTCTCTTTCAAGGCCATTCTTCCCTTTCTCTTCTCTCACAGACATTTGTGCCTCTTTCTGAGCATACCCCACTATCCAGGCTGCTTATTGGGCTCTTTGGTGTGAAAAGTGAGGAGACCAAGGATTCCCTCCCTACTAAATACACCCAGACTTTGTTAAGGAACCCTTTTAAGTATCAGGAAGCATCACCTTCCCTGCTCAAAATCCTTCACCCAAGCATTGCATAGGATGGTCAGTCCCATGACCAATTCTGCCCCATTTCAATTCACAGGTAGAGGAAACAAAACTAGATTCTTAATGTCTGCAATGTAACCAGGCTGCAAGTGCACATGCATGACAAAGCACCAGAAGATTAATGTATGTCTGTATGTCACTTTTTTTTTTTTTTTAATAACTCATTTGTGTCTACTTTTAGGTATTTCTTTTCCTTTAGAAAATAAACATATACAGCAAAATGATTGCATAGCCTGCCAAAAATAATAACCTCATTTTTTCTGGTATGTTTTTTATATACAGCAAACTTAGGGACCTGCTGTATTTGTCCAGATTTCTTCTTCTTTTTTGTTAAGCTTTGTCTCCGAATGAGGTCAAGAGAAAAAAAAAAATCATTAATATCTGTCAACTTCCYTTATAACCTTAAGGAAAAATCTTTGTATGATATCACACAGACAGATTTTCAATTTCCTTGTGTAATAAACAGATGCTTTAGGATTTGGATGTAATTTAAAGGTTTAAAATATCACATTGAGATTGATGAATAAATCAGTTGTGAAGACAAAAACATTGATGCCTGTTGAAAATACCTCTCCAGACAGGCAGGAAATGAAATTAGTTCCTAGTAAAGTGTGGAGATGAGGATCACTCTTTAGTTCTGCTGCAGGCTTTTTAGGACTTGCTACAGTGGCACAACGAAACTGCTAGGGCTACAGAAATCTAATTAAAGAGCAAATGTCCCTCCTGACATCGAATTAATCTTTATCAAGTTCCCTATTTTTATTTCAATCTGGTACAAGAAAATGAAATTTAAAATTCTAGRCATGTTGCAAAACAGTTGGTGATTTTCTCTTGAGCATTACAGTGCAAAAACATTCAGCATTGTTTAATTAGACCTCGAAGCACTCATTTTCTGAGCACTTTTTATTTCATCATTGTTTGTTAAGGGCTTACATAAATAATACCCAAATATTTACCACAAGCCTGGTACAAGGCTGTTACCCTCTGTTGTACAGATCTATATTTCCAGAGCTTTTTCTGTTGATGAAAAATCTGAAGCAATTATTGTTTGCATTTTAAATAATACTATACTGTATCAGTCCTTCATATTGAGTTGAGGTTCCTTAAATTACTTTGGTGTAACAAGCAYGTTTTCCAACACCCACAGTGAAGGTATTCTGGTAGACCTCAACCCTCTAGAGGGACCACTGAGACCCTTCTGGGACTGGATCCTGGCTCAGATACCCCTCCACCATGCTGGCATTTATCACCTCAGTCTGTCCTGAGAAACAAGACCCAATCCAGGCAGCCATAAACTAAATAGACTTGCCAGGTACAAGATGAAAATATTATTACCCCTTATTTTGCAGATAGAAGAATTAAGTTTGGCTCTGCAGTCCTAACCTTAACATGAGAGTTACCAGTTCGGTCCCAACACATGAGCACACGTGCTTTGCTGGAAGAGAGACAAAGCAGTTTGGCTGTGGTCACATAGAAAACCTGAAAAATATGAGAATGCATCCCCACCCAGTTCTGAGTTGGCATTTAAAACACAAGACTGTTCTCTGACATCTAAGATATTTATTTGTCCTAATTCCAGAAGAAATGGRATGGATATTGTGCTGGTAGTCTCTTCCTCTGGTTTGAAGGAACTGTCTCCTTGCTGTGCGAGTGTTGTTGAGAAAAATTGTGGATTCTCCCTCACCCTGGAAGGGTTCAAGGCCAGGTGGGACAGATCTCTGAGCAACCTGRTCTAGTGGAAGGTGTCCCTGCCCTGAGCAGGGGTGTTGGAATCAGATGGTCTTTAAGGTCACTTCCAGCCCAAACCRTTCTATGATTTCATGAGTACTTAGGTATCCGTGCCTGCTCACTTGCATGCTTTGCTCCTGGCTACTGTCCCGACGGAGTGTTTTCCTTGTGTGATAGATCAGGGGATTTGCTACCAAAGGTAAATTTGAGTGCCTGAGGATAGGGYATATTTCTGTAGTTGGTTTCCTCTTTTACCTAAATTAGAAAGGCCTTATGGTTGGTGTTTGGTATAAAAATGATGACAGTGCTATACAACCCCAAATTTTCTCTCTTCTAATTACACAAAACTCTGATTAAAGTCATTGGCAAATCTGCTCAATTACTGTTTCCTTTGGGTCTGTTGCAGGCATGGGGGTTGTCTCTACAGCTTGCTGCATAGGTTTAGAGCCTTGCGAAAAGGCAGTGTACAAAGCATGGGGGTTACAGTCCCCATGGGTGTAACACCCACCATGGGAAGGCTTTATTTAATCTCATTAGCAGGGCAGTATATAAATAACATGGCAACTAGATGCAGAATTCAGCTGTGAACTTGYTCACTACTTACAGTCTGTGTCTTGGAGTCAACAGGCACAATGTGGGGTTTCAAAGGGTGTTTAAGGTACTGAAGTGTTACTCAAGATATTTCCCATATGGAGAAGTTTAAGGAAGAAACTTGCAGTCATTTATGGTCTAGACCAAAATCCATGATCAGGATGAGTGCAGTGAGGTGGCAGGGAGCAGGAAAGGCAGAGCAAAACACCTGCAGGACCTCAGGGAACAGCCGAGGAAGAGGGATGAGAAGAAGGCAGTGGCATTCCATTTGAAGGAAGATAATTCCTGTGGATGGAGCCTGGGCCAAGGGAAAGCTGAGAATATTCATGTATCTTGACAAAAGGTAGCGTGGCTGCCTTCTTAAACCTGCAGAACAAAACACCTCCACAAAATCCCTGTGCTAACGAAGGCTGTGTAAGACAAGCAATCACACACTAACACGAAATGAAACTAAAAGCTGTGAGCACTAATTCTGTCTATCCTCCATGTGGGCTTTGGCTGGAAGGGGTGAGTGTCCAAACTAGGCATCTTGGTGCAAGTTCAGTTTCTGGTTTAGCAGCTACACATCCAGTTAATTTGAGAATTTTATGCCCTTGCCCGAGGAAGGAGTTTGGTGCTGTTTTTTTTCAGCAGATATCAATTGCTTTCATACAACATTCCCATGATTTTACCCAGTGCAGCTCTTCCAACTCTACAGAAACACGATATGCAGGGTGAACTAGATACAAAAGCCTTGAAATTTCAATTGTTCTCCTGGGTTTGAAACACAATATTTAAACATCGGAATATATCAAAAGAGCTAAAAATTATTATGACTTTTCATATGACAGATATTCCAGGGAGCAGGTTAGATGTCTCTTTGTAACTTCCACTTTTTTTATCGTCTCCTTGGTTTCAAAAGCAAGTTATTCTGTGCTACTTTCACTACATTAGTCCAACAACTGTTAAAAAGCTTTAGTTGAATTTCCGTTTAGTTGAGAGAGAAGTGCAAATAAAAGAAGCAGCAGATGGTCCCTTTGTGACTGAATGAAGAAAAAGGGTTTTGAGAACAATGCGTGAATAGGTGTAGTCTAATAAAACAGTCAGCCACCTGCTGCCTACATCCTTCAAAAAGATTCTGTTGCATATTCTGGGAATTAGTGACTAGTGTGTATGCTTACGTTTAATCTAAATGGAAGCTCTAAGGAGCAAACAGACCTTTTTGTCCCAGTGCTGATTGAGTTGTTCTCTTGGTTTTGAATTGTTTCTGCTCTGYCTCTTTTAGTTCCATCCTGTGACTGTGGAACAGCTAACAGCACTTTGGCAGTGTTTCATTTCTCAAACAGAAGAAAGRTTTTAAAACTTAGAAAGCACCTACKCMTTTTTGCCTRTTTTAGGTTTTATAACCAAAATTCCACCTGGAAAAGAAGAATTCTTTGCTGTTTCACAATATACAGTGCATTTTTACTTTTTTTAATGTGCCCAACCTGTTAGTTTGTTTCCATACTTTGTAATGTACTTGTTTTCTCCTCTAGGGATTTACTCTTCAGCCTGATTATCAGAATATCATCAATCCAACATCAACAGCTGCACAAGTTGTTACCCAAGCAATGGAGTATGTTCGTTCAGGGTGCAGAAATCCTCCAGCACAGACTGTGGACTGGAATAATGACTACTGCAGTAATGGGTAAGCAGCCAGTGAATGCCACCTTGTGTTGAGCCACATTCATGACACAAAGTGTGTGACCAGGAATTTGGAAACAGCACTGTTGCCCATTTTCCTACGGTGTTTCAGAAGTGTATCTGTGATGGCACTTAGTCTGCTGTGGGAGAACAAGTTTTCAATACATACATTTATTAGACATTGCTGTCACCTTATCACAGCACAGACACTTTCTAGTTCTCAGAGAACTTGCATTCCRTAGAAGATAAAACTGGAATCTTAGGGAGAAGGAGCAAGAAAGAAGTTTTAGGATTATTGCCTTCTCAATGAGAGGCAAATGATGTGAACTATTTTCTAGTCTGGGTCATGAAAATAACCAGTCTGGGTCATGAAAAACAACATCAGTGAGAGACAAGCCATAGCCATCTGTGGATTTGATTCCTGGTCACTTCTGGAAAAAAAAGCAATGTGTCATGTTCCCAGAAGTGCTCTTCAKGTGCACGCTGGGCATAGCTTCCCATCACCAGCAGCTTTCTCTGAGCAGATACGCTGTAGATACGGCTGCTCTGTGTGGATAAACCTTGTGAATCCGTGTGGGTGAACTTACCTTAGCTAAGCTTCTGCTGTCCCTTGCAGGTGCCTATGTGAACCTGTCAACCCAGCACGTTTTGGCTCTGTCTGAACTAGTAAATAAAATACACCAAAGATATCAGTGGCTAATACCCATGTTCATGTAGACAAGCTCTCCTGCTCTCTGAGGAAAGTGGCCACTTCCTTTAGGGCGCTTATGGAGCATCATTCCAAGACCCATGCTAAATCCACAGCTCTACCCAAGCAGTTTTTGATAGTCAGTGCTGCCWGCCCACTAAAGCAGGTTATCCTGARCCAGCAYTTAAAAACCTGTCCCARTCTGGTGCAGTTTAGAGCCAGATGTGGTCTCCAGGTTGCTACATATCGCTATAATTTTTCATATTATTACCATGGTAATGCAGCTGTACTTCAGTGACATGCTTGGAATTAATGACATGCATTGGGGTTGTGGGGCTTTTTTATTTTTATTTTTTTAAGAATAGAACTAAATTTTTTTCAAATATAAGAAAAAAAAATCCCATTTGTTCTTTTTCTCTCTGAACAGGGGCATGCAGAGGGACAAAGCACTCTACCTTACCTGAGAATCTGAAACACCTCTCCTTTCCACTGAGGAATGCAGGGAAGTCTTTTCATCATGGATTGCTTTATGCAGTCAAGGCAGTTCTGCATTTTATTAGAAAATACAAGTTGCTAAGCACTTAGGACTATTTGAGCTTGTGGGTCACCCACTCTGGAAAAAATAGTCTTGCTTCTTTCCTTTTCTTTTTTTTCYCCCATTTTTTTCTTTCTTTCTCCTTTCCACCCCTTCCCTGAAATCCTTTAACGGACATTACTTTTCTTCTTCCCTGAAGGAAACTTGGACCATTCAGATTTTATGTTGGTTTTTGCTGTGAAGTGCTGCGATAGTAACTGCCTTAGCAACTGTAGATGTCTCGGATAAAAGTCCTGGATTTTCCATTGGTTTTTCATAATGGGTGTTTATATGAAACTACTAAAGACTTTTTAAATGGCTTGATGTAGCAGTCATAGCAAGTTTGTAAATAGCATCTATGTTACACTCTCCTAGAGTATAAAATGTGAATGTTTTTGTAGCTAATTGTAATTGAAACTGGCTCATTCCAGTTTATTGATTTCACAATAAGGGTAAAATTGGCAAACATTCATATTTTTACTTCATTTTTAAACAACTGACTGATAGTCTATATTTTCGAAGTATTTGGAGAAAAGAAAGTAAAATAGTCCCAAATTATATTAATTAAAAATATTGGCTTTGTCTCATGAAATAAACACAAAAAAAAAGTAGGAGAAAAAACTAATGTTGATAAAGAGCAAACACATTTATTTTGTACTGCCTAAAAAATGCTTCTTTTTTTTAAAGAAAATCACTTTATGTGTACTGGTTAGTAAATGTCATTTAAGTCCTTTTATGTATAAAACTGCCAAATGCTTACCTGATATTTTATTAGATGCAGAAACAGATTGGAGACAGCTAAATTATAACCTCTACATATGGCTATGTATTATTGTTTCTTCATACTGTGTCTGTATTTAATCTTTTTTATGGAACCTGTTGCGCCTATTTATGAAATAATAAATATAGGTGTTTGTAAGTAAATTTGTTAGCATTTTAAAGAGGTTTCTTTGACGCTTTAACTTTTGCTGGCACAAATTGTTCACAACTGATGTGAATACTTTATTTAGTTTTTACAGTGACATATATAACAACAAACCTGCTTTATTGGCAGAAAATGAAGGTAACCAAGAACTATTTCTCTATTTCTTTGGTTGTTAAGGAAAAGAAGAAAAGGTATTTTAAGTAATTCCCTTTTTAAAACATTGTAGCAGGAAGTTACCCAAAACTAAGACTTGAACCAACAAAACTGAGACAAACTGCATAACGCTGCTTCTTGAAACTTGTTTTGTTAATTTGTCAAGTGGAATAAACATATTACCAAAAGAAATATTACCAAATATGCTTCAGCCATTTTATTATATATGCAAAAGTTCCTACAGAATTTTAGGGAATATATCAGAAATAAATCTTAAAATGAAAGGTAAGTTCAACAGCCACAGGGAAAGGRATAAAAATATCCAAAAGGTATTTTGTCAATGTTTGGGATCAAAGATAGCTCTGAAAATAWATTTCTGGATGATTTTGTCCCAGATGGTTGTCCCATTAATGGACAGTACCACTGATTTGTATTTTCTGTGTGAAATAAAGGAAGCAATTCGGATAGAATACACRTTAGGCAATGCCATTGATTTTTCTTTATAAAACAAAACAGAAACAAAGGCATGCTTGCTTCTGAGCGATTTCAGGCAATGTACAATCGGAATCACTTGGCATGTAATAACTAATAAATAATGCAGATCAGATGTGATTACTCAAATGACTGTAGCTGAGAGCTCTAATTTTCCTGTCTTGAAACTGTATGAGAACTCGTGATTAAATTCACAGTTTATTGTTTGTCTGTTTAGTACTTTAGAAATATACCAGCACTACTAATTACCCAATGTCTTCTATTTATTATATTATAGTAAACTACATTTTCCACTCACATTAATTCTAAAGCAAAAAGATAATTACTGAGAATGAGAAAAATCAACTTTGATTTTGACAGGCAGTTTTCCTTTTTCTTTTATGGAAAAGAACTGTGTTATCTTCATTTCTTTTAGAGCAGGTGTGCAGTCACATAAAGTTGTTAATTTCGGTATCCAAGCAGAGTTCGAAATACAAGAAAACTTTAATGTAAATAAAAAAATACATCATGAATAAAATACTTATTCTGTATGAACCTCTGGCTAGTTGGTGTCTGTCAGTCTGTCAGCACGGGGACCTGTGGTGYGTTTGCTGTGCAGCACTTTACCCATCCAGTGCTCTGAGCGTGGTTCTGTGTCCGGGCTTTGCTCGGGTGGAACAATTGTGCTGGAAGAGCAGCAATTTTGGCCACGGGTACACCAAAACCATTTTGTTCCAAAAGAAAGATCCACCTTCAATGCATAAATGCCAGCTCTTCACGTCTGACCTTGGGAAAAAGAAATGGCTGCCAGCCATGGGCAATCTGCTGTTTGTTTTTGGTTGTGTGTTGACAGATAGAAATTGCCATTTGATGGTTGAGAAGCTCTTGTTAGCAGGTGAAGCTCCACTGGAGTTGGCGAAGATGTGCCCCATCCTTCCCTGCAGCACTGTGCTGTAGGTGCCACACTAACACAGAGACCCCAGTCACTGGTTGTAAGTCACCATCTGTCCTAACCAYGAAAATGAGAAAGCACACAGGAGCTAAAACACCTGCACATGGGAGCAACACAGTAACAGCAAGCAAATATGACAAAAAYGTCTCTTAGAGTGATAGAAACCAAAGGTAATCATGTCTCCCATTCATTTAAATTAATATATTTTTTAATTGTTTTTAAAAGGTGGTGGGCAAAATGCAAAGTTGGCAACATATTCACTCTGCAGGTTGTAAATCCCATCTTGCTTGCACCAAGGTAAGCAGAGGCTTTGAAAAGGAAAGGCTCTTTGATGTTGCTGCTGCTTTCAGTGTGCCATGTTCTGGTGACAGGATATACTCTGGTCTCTCTATCCCCAAACTCACATGTGTTCAAGCAGAAATCTCATCTAGCTGCTGTCTCTGACTAAAGAACCTTAATTCTAGCTCAAATGGACCTGCCATAGGTTTTTTCTGTCACATTTATCCACAGGCAGTAAGTAAGTAATGTATTCATAAGGGCCCCAGCCATTAACAGGGAAATGTAATATATTCATGCCCACTTCTCTCTCTCTCACCAAATACCAGCTCCTGATTCCAGTGGCGTCTCTGCCAAATATTCCCTGTGGGTCTCGTCTGTAAACAGGAAACCCAACAATAAAAGAGCTCATTACTGGAAGGTAAAACACACTCTCACCACCTTCCTCAGCCTTTTGAGACTTCATCCCACCCTGAACTACCATCTCCAAGTCTGTGTCTGCCTGTTTCTTACCCAATCCTGTAAACATGGCGGATCCACAGAGATAWCTTTCTGTGCTCTGGGAAAATGGAATAGGTAAAAATCTTTATTTTGCACACTCTGTGAGAAGTAGCTAAAGAGCTGTTATGTTGCCCACACAGGAGTTACTCCCCTGGACTCCTGTTGATAGGTAGGTATAGACACAGATATARGCACAGATAGAGGATATAGACAAAAAGACTAGATAGATAGGCAGGCAGGCAGACAGATAAACAACCATTACCCTGTTAATTATTTTTTCTGGTGTTTTCAAGTTCTTTTGCACTGAAATAAAATATTATTTGGTGAGTAGAGCATGCTGGCAGTGCTGCAGGAGGTSCTGAGCACCGTGGAGAACAGGAGGTGCTTTGTGTCAGGTCCCACAGAATTGGGAATTTGCTTTCCTTTGCAAAGTCATGTATTTTATTATTACCCAGCAGCACTTTAAATCACATCTCAAATGTAGCTCTTCATCAACAAGAGGACAAGTGAGAACAATGACTTGTAACATTTCAGAGTCTGTCACAGTTACTGCCTAATTAGAGAAACCCACTAGCAAATGTGCATCTGCATGGATCCTGTGACTGTCATCATTTCACATTCTATTAAGGACTTGCTGTGATAGACACTTTACAAAGAAATTTTGCTCAGGCTAATACCAAGCTGACAATCATGTAATCGGCCAGAAAATAAAATAAGAGAGGGGGAAGAAGAAAATGAGAGAGAGARGAGGAAGAAAAGAAAAGGAAACCTACCTATTTGTAAAACAAGCTATGTGCAAAAATCCACAGTATACTGCAGAGAAGATCCTTACCCTCTGACAATTGTGTGTTTACAACGAGTCTGAGTATAATTGCTCTGATGGGCTGTCAAGGAAAAGATTAATTTGGCAAAGATTAGTATTGACTTGCTGTTTATTAAGGCTTTTAAACAGCTGTATCTGGCAACATTCCTATAAGTGCTTGTCATGTCTGAAAATCAGGCTCACACCCGGGTGCTTGCCAGCTGTTGCTAAACAATCTTACCACTTAGAGTATCTTTCTCCAGGCCAAACAGCGAGAGCAAAGTATTGCCAAATCAGTCTCTTTCATCCTGTCACTTTTCAGGGCATCTGAGAGCTCCGCTATCAGTTGATGGCTCAATGGCTGAGCTGATAGCAGCTGCCAGGAGAAGCAGGGTAGTTAGAGAGGTGTTACACCATGTCTGGGGAGAGGTGCTGCTCTCAGTCACCTCACCAGTATGGAAAAGCACAGCTTGAAACTGGTGTTGTGCAGAGGGGCTTTAAACCCCTTAACATGTGGGATCCACGCTGGGTAGGAGGCACAACTCCAGAGCAAGTAGTTCATCCCCTCAGGCTCTGGTGGATAAAGCCAACAGGCTGGGAAGGTACAGTAGACACCATTAATTTTTATAAAATGAACCAACATTTCCTTCCATGGATTTTTTACCCAGACTGCTGATAAACAAAAGTCATAAAAGCCATGCACACAAAATACTCTGGGTCAGTGGAAACCTGTAAAAGGAAAGATGTCAGCTGTTATTTTTGTTACATTACTTAAAACATTTCAGCTGGCATTGTAGGCTTTAGTAGCAAGCTCAGAAACAAATAATACCAGTGGAAAGAASGATAAACGGCTGCAGCTAAATGCCAATACAAATAGCCATGTGTTACAATTAAAGTTGATTTGGCCTTTCAAATAGAAGTCTGATTTTCTGGGATTAATCTCGACCTTTTCAAGTTGCATCAGGCTGAAATAAGTTGTCAGAACAGATGTGAATTTTGTTTGCAGAGAACMATTGTAATCCAGTAACCCTTAGAACATCAGTGTCCTCCAGACTGCCGGCYGGCTGAGCAGTGAGGATGCGGACRGCAGACAYGGAGCGCACACAGCAGGCAGAACCAGAGAACGCAGAGCMATGTCCAGAGGCTGGATGTTTGGGTCAAAAAATCTCAAACTCAAACCAAAATACTTTTCCTTTTAACTCTGAATTTACCAAACAGCAGGGTGCATACACAACCGCCTGGAGAAAAAAAAAATAAAGTTAGATCAAGGATGGATGTCTTCGTTATCTTTATAGAATATGTTCTTTAGCTAAATCAAACACACAAGTCGGTGATCTTCCATGCAGCACTGTTTCACAGAAGGCTGGGCACACATTTTGTAATGCAGAAGTTCCTGAAGATTCCAAGAATCACACATTTCAGATGCTGCTCTAAACTTCTTTCTAAGAAGTTCTGCCTTACAATCTGCCTGGCTCCAGTACTTTCAAAAAAATAAAATAGAAAGGAATACGAAGAAAACCTCTAGTGAGCATTCAGGTTCCTYATACTTTGATACATAGAGTTGAAAACTTCCCAGCTCTATGCACAGCATATATGCTGACCTTGGTGCTCCCACAGTGCCAAGTTTCAGTGGAAAGTAAAAAAAGTCCCAAACCTTTMCAACATGGGCTGGGGGTGGGAGCACATGGGGTGCTAGCACAATACCTRTAGCAGGATAAGACGTCTGCAGACACAAAATCTGCAGGCTGCTCTTGTAATTTCAACTTTCTTCACAAACACCTGGATCCATGTTTGTGCCATCAGTACAGTCATATTGTTACATACTGAAGATGCAAGAAAGATTTTTCCTGCTGTCTATGCAGCACAGCTAAGATAGCAACATGAAGATCCAAAGTTCATTCAAAAACATGTCACCACTTRAATAAATAAGGCTGATGCCCTAATTAGCAGAGGAAGCCTTCATGTTTTTCTYAGAGTTCAAAATAATGAGCTGAGCCTCTCCACTCCTCTGGCATACAAGCATGTGCTACATGATTTTGTTAAAGAGGTGAATATGAAAGGAGGTAAGTGATGTGCCCAGGGACACAGAGTAATTCAGAGGAAAGGTGGCTGAGATCTGAGAGTTTTGAAAAGCAGTCTTCTGCTTTAGTCATAACTAAAGCTCAAAATCTGTGAAGTGGTGCTCAGATCCACAAGGGCAGCTTTAACTTAGGTGAGATTCTACAA